>NC_060888.1:10390619-10695619 GCF_014805685.1 Silurus meridionalis
CAGACCATATTCTAAAGTTGAGTGATAAGTGCTGATTATTATGCTAAACATACCGAGCATACAAAGTTTTTTTTAATCATTATTATTATTATTATTATTATTATTATTATTATTATTATTATTATTATTACTTCTACTACTACTACTACTACTACTGTCATTGTTATTTATTAGTTCACATAACATATCTTACTCTCAATATCACTTTGAAAGGAATAGTGAAAAAAAAAATGAAATAAATATACAGTGTATCTTGGGTCCAATGTAATCTCTATCACCAACTAACTTTGCTTTTGTAATCCAAAGTACTAGATGTTAGGTATAACAGAAAATCTTCCCTAAAGCTAAATTGTAATGTAAGGAACATCTACATCAATGCATATAAAACTGTAAAAGAGTGTTTTATAATTTGCTATTACCTATACCTATTTTACCTATAGAGTTTGACATTTTCTTTTGTGTGAGAACTTTGTGAGAAACAAGTTTTAAATAAAAGGATGCTGTCTGGTTTAGTAATGAACTTGCATTCTTTGTGTTTGCATGTGTTTCTTCTGTGATTTATTTATTGTTTTTCACTTATAAAGATGTTCTAAAAAAACATGATACAAAGTTTGGCTCTAGGGTCCTGTAAATGTGACTCCCATGAATTTGACTGTCCAAAAGTTTGTCCTTTAGCTCACCTTAATACATTATATAAGATAAACAACTTTTTATGTTTGATTAAATTCTGGTTAAAGAAATTTCTTTCTATTGTAATTTTTATATTTATAGACTAAATAAATGCTATGAAAATATTTAAAAAAGGTCAAAAACAATTGCATTTAGAAAATAAATAAACTTGCCCAGAAACACTCTGAAAATATGGAAACTATTCTTAGACCAAAATTGACTGTGCAAGATGCATTTTAAGACCTGTTTCCTTTGATTAACCTTCAGGTGACCTGGCCTTGGGGCGAGGTGGATTCTAATTGTGCAATTACATCTGGGGTGCACTTTTTTTCACTCCAGTCCTCATCACCTTCTCTCCATACCTGACTCCCAATGGAAAAAGGAGAGGAAAGGTTCATTATAGCAGGACCCAGCAGGATATGAGTGGGGGAGCATGCATACAGCCTAGCTGAATCTAATGGAATATCCCATAATGTATTCCCATAGGAATCAGCTCTGACATTATATCTACAGTAGGAAATGCTTTTATTTCTACCCTCATGTAAAAGTTAATGTTAATAGTGGTCTGTTTGAGCTTTTGCTATCTTGGATTTTTTGTGGATAGTGCTTTTTACATAACAGTGTTATATTATTATATATTTTTAAACTTAAAATATTTTTATATTTTAAAATATATATACAGAGAGAGAGAGAGAGAGAGAGAGAGAGAGAGAGAGAGAGAGAGAGAGAGAGAGAAATATAAAGTATACACCCCTCACATTTCAGAAACCATTTTAGAATATATTCTTAAGGAAAAATACTATACAAATGAAAATTGGATATACTTTAATGTAGTCAATGTGCAGAGAGTATAGATTTACTGTCCTCTGAAAATAACTCAACATACAGCCATTACTGTCAAAATAGCTGCCAACAAATGTGAGTACACCCTAAGTGATAACAGCTGTACGTCACTTATCCATGCAAAGCCACATGTTCTATTCATCATGTTCATGTTTTTGTCTGCTTGACAGGACCAAACAAATTTGTGTATCTTGTATTAAAACTGTTAAAATTCGGTGCTTTGAGTACAATTCTCTCATGCTGACCACTGGATGTTCAACATGGCACCTCATGGCAAAGAAGCCTTTGAGGACTTAAAAGGCTATATGGCTATAAGTAGATCGTTAACACCCTGGAACTAAGTTACAGTACAGTGGCCAGGGTCATACAAAGGTTTTCCAAGTCGGGTTCCACTCGGAACAATACTTGCAATGGGTTGATCAAAGAAGTTGAGTCCTCATGCTGTGCATCAGGTGCAGAAGCTGGCTTTAAAAACAAACTTATGAGTGCTGCCAGCATTGTTTTAGAATTTGCTCAGTTGGCTCAGATGGGCAACATAAAAATTACCCCAAACACACCAAGATGACAACTGCCTTGCTGAAGGTGATGGAGTGGCCAAGTATGTCTCCAGACCTGAACCCTATTGAGCACCTGTAGGGCATCCTCATGCAGAAGGTGGAGAAGCACCATGTGTGTAACATCCAGCAGCTCAGTAATTTCAATGTGGAGGAGTGAAAGAGGATCCCAGCAACAACCTGTGCAGCTTTGCCCAAATTCCATGCCCAGGAGGATTAAGGCAGTGATAGATAACGATGGTGCTCACGATCTAGTAAAATTTCGGTACAGTATTCGGAAACGCAAAATATACAACTGCTTGTCATTTTTTTTTAGTTTTCAATACGTTTATTATTATTAACATTTGTGGACATCAACCGTTTACATTTTTAAAACAGCCTGCTTGGTTAAATAATATACAAAATTATATATATATATATATATATATATATATATATATATATATATATATATATATATATATATATAATTGTATTTCATATATAAAATAATATTGTATAAAAAATTTTATAGAATGAATCAAATTAATGCAATACATTTTTATTATATTGATTAAATTAAGTAATCAATAAAATTGCCACAAATTAGTTTGATTAAATAAAATCAAATAAATGGAAAAATCTAATGAAGTAGTTTACAATTGTTAGACATCATTTGGGTATTATAGATAATGATAGTGCTATGGATTATTTAGCGTTTTCATGCAAGCACAAAACAAATTTTATTTCTGGTACAGAGTGAGTAGCCACAGTAAGTTTCTTTTTTATACCCCTGGCATTGTTGTGTATGTTTTAAAATTTAATAATAAAAAAAGCGCTCAAAGTGCAAGGCAGAGACTAAAAAAAACTTGTGTTCTGCCACTTATACGTTCCTGAGGGAACTCGAATTTTTAACTATGTTCTGCACATAAAAAGAATTGCATTTGGTACAAGTGTGTTTTTAATCAAAATTTCGGTAAGAATATGTGTACCATTACACCCTTAGTGCTCAAACTAAATATTAACACTTTGGACACAGTTTCTTATATGCAGAGTGTAGTGTATAGAGTATAGTCATTTTTGTTGACAGCTATTTTGAAGATAATGATTGATACAGTGAGAAAAATAAGTATTTGAACACCCTGCTATTTTGCAAGTTCTCCCACTTAGAAATCATGGAGAAAACGTTTGACCTCTGTAATTGCAAACAAAGGCTACTGTACCAAATATTAACATTGACTTTCTCAGGTGTTCAAATAGTTATTTGCAGCTGTATCATACAAATAAATAGTTTAAAAATCATATATTGTGATTTCTGGATTTTTTTTTTTAGATTATGTCTCTCACAGTGGACATGCACCTACGATGACAATTTCAGACCCCTCCATGATTTCTAAGTGGGAGAACTTGCAAAATAGCAGGGTGTTCAAATACTTATCTTCCTCACTGTAGATAGATAGATAGATAGATAGATAGATAGATAGATAGATAGATAGATAGATAGATAGATAGATAGATAGATAGAGAGATAGAGAGATAGAGAGATAGATAGAAAGATAGATAGATAGATAGATAGATAGATAGATAGATAGATAGATAGATAGATAGATAGATAGATAGATAGATAGATAGATAGATGTATCTGTGTGGATAAGCACATCTTATGATTCAATAGCTTGCAGAACCACCTTTTGCAGCAATAACTGAAATTAATCATGTTCTGTATTTCTTTACAAGGCTACTTTAGATCATTGAGGTATACATGCCTTTGTTTATGCACAGATCACTTAAGGTCTTGCCACACCATACAGGTTGAGGTCTGGACTTTGACTGGGTCACTACATCACATTGGATTCTGTTTATTTTTCAGCCACTCATTTTCAGTCCTGTTGCATCACTTAGTTCATGCACAGCTCTCTTAAGGTCCTGTACCTTTATTTTTACATGACTATATACATTACTTAGATTCAGGGCAAGTCTAGGCCTTGACCTCTTTGTCATAATCCTTAAACCAACCCTGAACAATAATCCTGCTGAAAATTGTCACTGACATTAGAGTAAGCCATTGCCATGAAGGACTGTATTTTGTCTGCAGCAATGATAAGACAGATGGTACCAGGACCAGAACATTGCCCAGATCAACACACCTTTGCAGGTTTACCTTCTTCACATAGTGCAACCTGTTTCCCCAGGTATGTGATACTCACCAGGCTGTCCACATAAAGTAAAGGAAAACGTGATAAATGAATTTCTTTATTGCTCTGTGGTTCAGTTTTGAAGCTCATGTGCCCATTGTAGGTTCTTTGGCAGAATACAGGATCAACATGGGTAATCTGATCAGTCTGCATCTATGTAGCCCCATATACAGTAAGCTGTACTGTGTGTTATAACACATTACTATCAAAGCTAAAATAAACTTTTGTTGGACATTTTGCTACAATAGGTCTTCTCTGGAATTGAACTGAATTGCTCTTTATACCAGAAACAACCCACAAGACAATGACATTTGGAAATGATCTGACAGTCATTTAGTTAACACAATTAGGCTAAAATTCTTACTTAGATCCTTGATTGCAATTTTTTTCTGTATTCAACTTGTCAACATTGAGAATTGATTGGTAATTTGCTGACTAATTTATCCTAGCCATTGACAGTTGCCACTGTAGGAAGAATGGTATTAAAATAATTAAAATGTTAATAAATGTTTTAATGTTATTGTTGATTTGTACAGACAGTACAGTTAGGATTTAGCTTTAAACTTAATCTAAGCATAACCCTCACACAGAAAATAGTCACTCAATATTGAACATGATTTAACACTTCATTTCCGAATTACATTATAAGTCTGGGGTGTCACACTGGTGTTGAAAGTTGCTTTGCCAATTGACAGCTCCAAAAACTACTGCTTATAGTGAGTTTTGCACTTCTTCATGTGTTTTTGTAGATTTTCTCTGTGTTTTCTGGTTTCTTTCTATCTACCAAGAACATGCTAGCAGATGAATTGGCTACAATAAATTGGTATAAATGTGTGTATGATGATCAATAAACTGGAAACAAGTACTTTTCAGTACTCCATTTCTACATGGTACTTAGTGTTATCTCTGGTGGCATTTCTGAATTTAATTGCAATCCATAGTATTAGCATATTTATTTTAATAATTACAAAAAGGTATTTACAATAAAATAATCCCATGACACCAGACTGCATGCATATATATCTTCAGCAATTAATTTAATTTGCAAGGTTCCTGAACTGGGAGAGTGAAATACCTGCAATGTATTATGGCAATATCATAAAAGCACACATTATACAATTACTATGAAAATAATATAGAGAAATGGGAATAAAATATGCAAAAATGTAATGTAATTTATAATTACTCGCCAACATATGGTCATCAGACTAAGAATATTTGAAGACTATTTGCTAATTCATATCAGTCACTCTTCTGTAACTTATAGCAAAACTGCACAGGAAACTGCGGAATGCTTCTCCACCTTGTGTAAACTCACCGCTCTCCTCTATACAGCTGTCTGAGACTGCTGCTCCTTACATCTTAGAGGGTGCAGACAGATCCCCCAGAATTCTTTCTTTCCCCGGACCAGTGCAGAAACCCAAAACTGCCAGTCGTGGCTTCCTCTGCTCCCTGAGTTCCTTAATCCCTATGGGTCAGCAGGCTTCTCTTGTACTTTTTCCCACATCCAAATCAAACACAGGGCCCATAGACAAACACGTTGGCCATCCCACATCAGAACGCCATCTCTCTCTGAAGGCTTCTTCTCAGATCACTGAGCAAACATGTGCTGGATTAAATGTTTCCCCCTATTTGTTGTTTTTCACTTTGAAGGAAACCTCCTGATGGAATCTGGGGTTATGATAACATGGGAAACCTGTGTTCCTTTCACCAGAGTGCAAGACAAAAAGTTAATCTTCTTATAAGAGCTGAAGATGGACTTGCTCCATTTACTTCTGTATTGTTACTTTGTGACTAAGCAGTAACATATTTCTCCATTATAATAATTTCTACAAAACAACACATTTGTAAGGATCTAATCAATACATCAAAACCCATGTTTTATTGGTGTTATTTTAACTGGAGTTTGAAATGGGTAATTTAGAATCCAAATGCTTAACATAAGAGGCGCCTTGTTCGTCTGAATAAAAAAAAAAGGCACACACAATTAAGAGAAGCTTTCACTTTCTTTCTCACTTCCTCCTTGATTAATTGTTTTACAATCATGTCAGCATGCTCCATGTTCCCTGCAGAAAACTAATTCACTGGAGACACTGGTGCAAGCTGATCAGCACAGTGGTAGGCCAGCACTGTATGGTACTATGAATATACAATGTGTTGTGCGTGGAAAATGCTGTATTATTTTCACTGCCTTGTATTGGCATTCAAGTATTATACAAGTGTAAAAACATTTGAAAAACATTTTTGACATATAAAAATTATGTAGTGTTTGGTTAACCTAATATATAGATATATCAGTGGCGGGCGGTCATGGCCAGCAAAGTCTTCTCTGAAGCAGAAGCACCGACCTACATTTACAACCTACATTTTAATATTTGTTCCATAAAATTGTATTCATTTATTCCCAACAGTTTATTCTCTTCATTTTGTAACAATTCTCTTGGCTGCACTGCTTCCAGTACATGTATGTGGATGTTAGATTTTTTGTCCAATCAGATTTCAGGATTTATGTGTGGCCATGTCAATCTAATCTGCAAAGGGCCTGCAAAGTCTGTCCTGTGGGCCCTTTTACCATAGAGAATATTACCAACGGATGTGTTTCTTTAACCAATCAGATTTCATATTCGCTTCACAGCTAGCTGGCCCAGAATAGCGTCAGCATTTTTACATCCTCTGATTTGTTGGTCAGAGGGAAACTGTTACAGCCAAGTTCGACTAGCAAAAAATGTGTGTAGCACACTGCACACATGAATACATCTGAGTTAGACTTTTTTACACCTACAGAGGAAGAGAAATTGATTTGGTCTCGGACTTACTTAAAAATAAATTTTCCAGAAAAGCTAGACATTGTGAGGAGAGGTCGGCAAACCCCGAAGCTGGCTAGCTTGTCTCAGCCTGGGAAAGGGTTTGTTCTCCACTTCCAGACCACTGGTACCACAAGGCTGTAAGGCTCTCTCTCTCTCTCTCTCTCTCTCTCTCTCTTCTCTCTCTCTCTCTCGCTCTCGCTCTCTCTGTATGTATATATATATATATATATATATATATATATATATATATATATATATATATATATATATATATATATGTAAAAATATTTTAAATATTTATACATACAGAGAGAGAGAGAGAGAGAGAGAGAGAGAGAGAGTACACCCATAAAAAGTTTGTACACCTTCTCTATTTACTGTGCATTAGTATAAATAGTACTGAAGACATCCGAGCTATGAGTGTGTGGGGAATTATGCAGTAAACAAAAACTGGTTAAACATATGGTTACATGGTACGGTATATTTTATTCTTCAAAGTAGCCACCTTTGCTTTAATGACTTTGGTTTGCACACTCTTAGCATTCTCTCAGTCAGCCTCATAAGGTAGCCACCTGGAATGGGTTTTTGCCAATTTTAATCAGTATCAGATCCCAGAGGTGTTGAGTGCTTGTTGTCTGCTTCAATTCAACCCAAACCATCTCAACTGGATTTATAGGAGACTGGCTGGTGACACTACCATATTCTAATGCAATCAGAGAATACCCAAAAAACTGATTAACAACTTTCTACACCTTAAATGAATTCTTCACACCTTTGCAATTGGGCTAACCAAAGAGTTGCCTACTTGGTCAGTGCATTTAAGTAGTGGTCCTGCTGTCAAAATACTTAGTCCTAAGAAGTGACACATGTACTCTGAAGTGATGTAGTTGATCTAATTTTGCCAATTAATTACTATGGTTCTCCCTAGTATATGACTCTGGGTCAAAACACAGCAACATATGACTCACCTTAACTGCCTTTGATATAGGTTTCCACTATACCCATGATACATCATATTCAGCAATCAGTCCAAAGATTTGTAATAAGATAAGAGGCTTACCAGTGGCTTACAATGCAGCCAACAGAAGCTCATATACAACTTGTGAAAGTGGTCAGGAGATTGGGTCAGGGTCAGTACATTGCGCCTATGGTGTCAAGCTTCCCAGCAAAATGGCCTGGATAGTCAACTCAAAGTGTAAGAAAGCAGATGAGCAGACTCTACTTCTTAACAAAGCTCTGGTCCATTAATGTGTACAGTAAGCTGTTTTGGGGTATTTTACCAGTCTGTGGTAGCAGTTTTCTGGGGAGGAAGCACAGATGGAGATGCTAAAAAGATAAATACAATGCTCAAGAAGCCTGGCTCTTTCTTGAGATGCTAACTAGACCAACACCTACTATTAAACAATATGCAGTCACTTTAATGTCATTCATTCTTCTAGTGCTACACTGCCTATAATGTCTTTGATACTTTAATAATGTTTGCACTAGACTGTCACCTAATCTATCTATCTATCTATCTATCTATCTATCTATCTATCTATCTATCTATCTATCTATCTATCTATCTATCTATCTATCTATCTATCTATCTATCTATCTATCTATCTATCTATCCCATGCTGCTTTCCACTACTGCCCTCATTAGTGTTTGGACATCTTACCCTGTAGTCTTACCATGGACAAAGCTATTGTTGCTAATGGAAAGGTGTTACACCCCAGGTCAGGCTATCTGAACACAAGGTTAAGCCCTCCACGGGGACTGTTTCTTCCCCATGGAGGCATGGTGCTCCAGGAGGTTTGATCTTCAGCTAGTTATTTATTACTCTGTACCTCATAAGATCAACATTGCTTTCACACTGGTTAATAATATCCAAATGCCCTCTACAGAACTGGAACTAATATGATGCATGAATATACAGCCATAGCATCACTTCATCATCATACCATTCTTGTATAATCATCATACCATTCTGTATCATCATACCACCGTTTGGTCACAGTTAGTTCCACAAAAATCCCAAAAATTATATTGCAAATGATTTTTAGCAAATAAATAAATCTGTTAATCTCTTTATTTTATTTTATTTTATTTAAAGATAGAGCTTTGTAAGCACATCCTAGCCAGACTTATAGTTATATTATATAGTTGCTTAAAATTAAAGTTGTCATAAATTTATTGACATACTTCAAAAACTGCCACGGGTTTAAATTTTAAGTAAGTATGGAGTAAACTGTTTTTTCTGCATAACTTATTCAAAAGCTTTGATTAAAAAAAGCTTTAGCTTTAACTATTGCCTTTCCATTGTAAATTCTTCATCTATAGTCGGTCTGTACGTTTTTCCCTATCTCTCTATCGTTTCTCTGTGGATGCACTGAACATCCCAGGGTTATGATCTCACAAGCTTTTGTTGTCAAGTCAAATGAATTCTTCACTAAATTCCTCCAGCACAACCTTGATACCTTTGTGGAAGCATTGGATTATTGGGATCTTGCAATAGATGCACCCCATGGAACAGAGTGAGGTAAGATAAGGATGGAATTCAGCATTAAGGGATTCCTAACATCAGTGGATCAGAGAGTGAAGGTGTAATAAAGCACTAGAGGCAGAAGCAGATGTTGGAGTGGGAAAGAGCCAGGAGCAATGGTTAGGCACAGTGGAACCTTTTGCTTTGTGATGAATAGTGATCAGTCTGTGGGTGCAATGGACTGTGACTCTCCACACACAGGCAGTTGCCTCCTTTTGCTATGAGAGGAAGTGAACAAGCTTTTTCAGAAAGACCTCCTTGAACAACTCTTACATCAATTTCAAAGTAGACAAGGGTGAGGAGGAGAGCAAGTCTGCAGCAACACAGATAATGAATAAAGGATAGACCCAGTGTTTAGCTGGAGAGTATTGAGGTAGATAGGATTGGTTCATTCTGACAACACATCCACATGAGACAGAGCAGTTTCTTTTGAAACAAGATGATGAAGAATATAACAAACTAATACTATGTATGTACATTATTGTCAGCAGTATTTTACACTTTTTCTCAGTTGCTTTATAGCGTTTCTCAGATCAGACATTGAATTCTCAAAACTACTTGTTCAACCTCCATATCATTTAGTCATTTGTGTTCTCCTAAGAAAATATTTGTTGCTTTGATAAAATTTTGAATGATTTTGTAAATTCATTCAACTGACTGTGTACAATTGTCTGCTGTTTGCAACATTATCAATTGTTTGTCATGTTAATCAATATATATATTTTACTAGTTTAATCCAAATAGTCTTAACCCTTTGAATTGTGCAGATGAATCTTGAATCTCAAGTCTAGTCAAGTCAAGAAGCTTTTACTGTCATTTCAACCATATTTAGCTGACGCAGTACACAGTGTTTCTTCAGAACCCTGGTGCTACATAAAACAACATAAAGCTACATAACAGAAAACACAGGGCTAGTAAGTGTCCTCGCCAAATAAAGTGCAATGTCCCTAATGAAGGAGAGTGTATGGCATCAGTTTAACCAATAATCAACTAGTTCTCTAAAACAGGTCAAAGGTGAATCTTGTGAACCCTTAATTGGAGAGTGTATACATACAGACAGACAGCTTATACATACAGCTTGTTCGACTTTCTTCACAAGGCAGTTTTGTGGATGTATGTGTCCAGAGCTCGCACCGGACACACCCGGTTAAGCTTCCCCTGGTCGGGGGCCTGATAAGGAGGAGGATAGAATGCCTGGGCACAACCGATCATGGGGAAGCAGAGGGCACCTTGGGGACAATTCCTGGCCTTGGGTAGAGGAAGGCGCTTGCCATGCCAGGCGCTTGCCATGCCACTCCAGACAGAAGGGGTTAATGGAAAGGAGAGGTCCCCAACTCTCTTTAGAGATGAGATGGCCAGTAGAAAAACAGTCTTGACTGCTAGAAATCTCAAGGGCACTTCGGGGAAGGGTTTGAAGGGAGGCTTAGACAGGGCCTCCAAAACTACGGCCATGTCCCACAAAGGCACTTTGGGATGGACCTCGGTCATGCCTGCACCATAATGTTCAGTCTGAGAGGACCTGGGTGAGTAATGGAAAACCAGATAGGACAATGGAAGGTCTCTTGAGTTGCAAAGAGGTCCACTTGTGCTCTGTAAAAATTCTTCATTATCTGCTCCACCACATCTGTGTTGAGCCTCCACTCCCTGGGCCTTGGCCTTTGCCTCAAAAGGGCATCTGCTCTTCGGTTCAAGCGCCCCTGGATGTATAGTGCCCTCATTAAAACCAGCTTCCCTTGTGCCCATAGGAGGATCTGTCATGCAAGCTTGTAAAGGAGGTGAGAGTGCAGGCCCCCCTGGTGGTTGATCTGCACGTGATGGCCTTTTGCCTCCCTCACCTGCCCAGTCCAGCGCCCGATCGCAAGGTTTGAAAGCAAGCATTTCAGGGGTTTCTTCTCTTTGCGATGAGAGCGCTAAGATCTGCCTCTCTTCCTCTGAGGAGGAAGCAAGGATCTTTACTAGATCTAGAAAATATGACAACATCACCCCTGTTTTAATCAGTCTAGACTGGCTCCCAATTAAATCTCGAATTGATTATAAAATACTACTACTGACGTATAAAGCACTTAACAGTCTCGCACTGCAGTATGAGTGAACTTCTGTACCAATATGATCCTCCACGCCTACTTAGATCAAAAGGTGCAGGCTATTTGTTGGTACCCTAAAATAATGAAGACTACAGCAGGAGGCAGATCTTTCTCTTATAAAGCTCCACAGTTATGGAACAGCCATCCAATCAGTGTTTGAGAATCAGACACAGTCTCAGTGTTCAAGTCGAGGCTGAAAACAGTTATTTAGTCAAGTCTTTTATTAGTAGATTTTTCTTAGGTAAAGGAGCAGATCTGGAGGGATCATGGATATGAAGTGTTCGGTAAACTGGGATATTTGTATGCTGTCGTCCCCTCACTTTTACACGTTCACTCAGGTTTGTTGACAGTGGTGTGGTGGGTCATCTCTTATCCCAGAGATCCCTCATGTCTGTGTTCCCTTTTGGTACTCTCTTTTAGTTATGCCATAGCAAGTCTTGCCGGAGTCCCCAACTGCACAGTGCCCTTAACTTTCATACGACAATAAGGACACATAATAATCTAATAATCTATATGCTTCTTTTCCTGTCACCCTCTTCTCTCTCTCTCTCTCTCTCTCTCTCTCTCTCTCTCTCTCTCTCTCTCTCTCTCTCTCTCTCTCTCTCTCTTGGTCAAGTTAAACATGCTTCTGAGGTTCCAGTGACCACTGTTCCTGCACCTCTTCCCTCCTTGGATCTTTCTAGTTTGTCCAGTCCTGCCTCTGGTTTGTGTTTGATTCGATTGGAGGCCACTCTGTGCAGCTGGGGATGGTTTCCTCATCAATGTTCCATGGAAATACGGAGTAAGTACAGGAGCTTTGAGGATGGATTTAGATTGTAGTCAATATCAACAGTCTGCTACAAATTGAGTGGATGTGGCACTGGTCCTGCTATGGATTCAGAGCATCCGCATTCTAAATTATATCGACGATTGGTTGATATTGGCTCAATTAGAGCAACTAGTGGTCCGGCATTGAGATGACGTTCTGGCCCACATGAAGGAAGTGGGGGAAAATAGTGTGCTTTCTCCATCACAGAGAACCACTTACTTAGGTCGTAGTATGGGATTTGACTGTTATTCAAGTTCATCTGTCCCATGCTTGTGTCGAGTCCATTCTAGCGGCTGTCAAGAGAGTGAGGAAAGGCCAGTCACTCACTGTAAAGCAGTTTCATAGACTGTTGGGTCTGATGTCAGCCATGTCCAGTGTGGTACCACTTGGCCTCCTGCACATGAGACCCCTTCAGTGGAGGCTCAAGACCCGGGGTTTCCCGGAGGGGAAATCCACTCCATACAATCAAGGTTAAGTGGTGAGCCCTATGTGCCTTAGATGTGTGGAGAGACTCAGGGCCCTGTGCTGAGAGTTCCTTTGCATCACATCATATGCATCTCTTACAAGTTGGGGAGCGGTCATGAGTGGCCGCTCTGCTCGAGGTCTCTGGGATAGTTCCCATCTAATGTTGCACATGTTGGCCATGCATCAAGCTCTAAGGAATTTCCTCCCAGACCTCAGAAGCCTCAATGTGTTGGTCTGTGCGGACAATACTTCGGTGGTTTATCAACCACCAGAGGGGGTCATCAATTTCATCAAACCAGGGAGCAAACCCTCTGTTGAGATGAGGGACCAAGGCCAGAGGAATGGCGGCTCCACCCGGAGGCGGAGCAAATCTGGGAACTGTGAAGGAAGTGACCTTTGTCAGGTTCCTCGACCTCAGTGCCACTCCTGGCACCTCTGTCCTTTGCCCTAGCTGTGCCCATCCACACTAGGCAGGGATTGTTCAGGCTGGCTAATTGGACTCTCGTTCTCAAAGTGTTTCTGACACAGCTCGAGTTCCTAAAGGGGAAAATCTCCAGGTTACGTATGTAATCATGGTTTCCTAAGGGAATGAGATGCTGCATCTCTGTGCCAGACTGCCTGCATCTCTGCAGTGCTTCCTTCTCTTTTCAGAAGCTGGCACTGGTTTCACTCCATGTGTTTTTAAGCTTCCTGGTTGTGACGTCGTCCCCGCAAGTGATGCCATGCATTCCATTGGACTGATTATACACGTGATTCAGGCATGGACAACAAGGAGACAGGGACCAGCACAATATTAGGCAGGTGGTCTTAATGTTATGCCTGATCTGTGTAATATCAATGGGGGTTGAGCATGGTTGAGCACTGTTTGTGAATGGGGTAAGATGTGTCAATTCTACATGATTAACTAGTTCCTCACCAGCATCCACCCTAATCCCACATAATATTATTACATATGGTGCTACAGGATGACCCAGCAGACGTTTTTAAGGATGCGCAACTGACAATAGGCTAGCTTTCTTTTCTGAAAATACTATTGTCGGAAGCCTAGCTTGCTGACTGACATCTTTCAGTTGTGAACCTATTGGTGTAGCCAGGCTGAAGCAGTATCAAGTCAGCTGCAGCCCAAACAGCACCATCAACCCTTCTGCTTGCTCAGCAGGCTTGGCCGCCCATTTGCATTTGCCTATTAGCTCCAAGACACCTGTTGAGGTAGCTGCTAGCAGAGGAGTGTGGTGCTGAAGAAGTAATCGACCTTGTGGTGCTGAAGCAGTTCATCGCCAAACTACCAGTGGGCATCGCAGAATTGGTCCAATGCCACTGTCCAGCATCACTAGACAAGGTGGTCCAGCTGGCAGAAGATCACTTGGCAGCATACACTGGGCCAAGCAAACCCCTTCCTTCTCCCTCCCTCTCTTTCTCTTTCTCTTGAACTTCCTTTCTTTCTCCTGCCTTCCTCCATCTCTACACCACTGAAACATTTTCCATCAAACAATTTCTCAGAATCAGTGTTTTCCCTACCCTTTCCACTTCAATGTGTCTCCTTCTTCATCTATATAGGTGTGGGGACTGGAATTGTGATAAATCTGGCATTTAGCATTTCCAAAACCAATGACATGTGATGAGGTAAGGGACTAGCTCCGGATTCCTAACATGTCAAGTCAAGTCAAGTCAAGTTTATTTCTATAGCGCTTTTCACAACAGATATTCTCTCAAAGCAGCTTTACAGAAATCAACAGTTAAGGTGAATGGTGTGCATTTATCCCTGATGAGCAAGCCATGGCGACTGTGGCAAAGAAAAACTCCCTTAGATACACAGTGGAGGGCTTCCGCAATTGCACTACACTATATTGTATACCAGTTAGTGTTCAAGTGGGTACACACCACACATTGTTGGATTTAGGCCTGAGACAAAAAAAAGAAAATACTGGCATTTCCAATAATGCTGATAAGAATTTTTGTGGATGGGTCATGCAACAGTGTAGCATGCTACCTAGGACAGCAAAGTTAGAATGACATGAAGTCTGCAGAGGGGCACTTTTCTGGAAATCATTCACATTGTTCAACTTCACTTCAAGTCAAATAAAACACTAAAACTCCTTGAGAAGTCTATTGGCCACTTAAATTGGAAGGGTATTCATATTAATGTTTGTAGGTAATGTAACAAACAGCCACGCTAAAAGTAACATTGCACTTTCCAATAGTTGTGGTCCCAGTGAAATGAAAAGGTATAGATGTCATTGGTCCAACTAAATAGACTGTACATTGCAATATGGGTGCTCAGCTACATCAGATTTGACTGGAAGATGGGTTGTTATTTAACCACCTATAAACTCTCTTAAAATTACTTACTTAGTGACAAGGGCCTGAATAAAAAGTCAATAATGTTGACTATAAGGTTAAGGCAAATGGAAAGAGATGGGACTCTCCAAAAATACCACCTGAATCTCGTTAAACAATGAAGAGAGGCTTTTGTGGTTCTTCGCAAGAGGGCAAAGTTGGGCCAGGAGGTAAATATGAAAACCTAGTTTTATAAACTGATTCCTGATTAATAAGGGGAAGTTGCACCTAACTAGTTCCTCAATGCAGGTCATAGCTGTGAGCTCCTCCAAGAAACACTTTGTTTTTAAAAGTCCAATTTAAACAATAGAGGTGCTTATAGGTTGTCCACACACGGGGCAATGATAACAATGGTAGCTTTCCTCTCTTAGCCAGATGAGGAATCCACATTAGTGGGTGTATGTGGAACTGGAGGTATGGTTGATTGAGAGTTTGTAGTGGAGGGCAGAGCCAGAGAAATTGAGTGATTTCAAGCTTGTGTGGAATTTGGCTAATAATATGTTCTCCATTTTAGTAAGGTGCAGCAAGGATAAGGTGGGGAGAGAGAGAGAGAGAGAGAGAGAGAGAGAGAGAGAGAGAGAGAGAGAGAGAGAGAGAGAGAGAGAGAATTTAGCAGTTATAAGTTCACAGTTCAAGTTCAAGATAAAATATATGAAAAGTGAAAAGACTAGTTAGTAAAAAAAAAAAAACTAAAGAGTTAATTCGAGTTGTTCCAAGCCTTCTTCCATTGCCCTAATTCTCACGTAACCACACAGAAGTGTTATACACCCACACACTGGGATAACTCAGCAGCTGATTACATCTAATTAGTAGTTTGGTTGACATCAGGAGCTAAATATGAATTGCAAGACTGTAAGTCATAAAATGTGATTTAAGATGTTTTGAAGTACATGATATTGCAGTTTTAAAAATAAACCAAATGCTGCAGTGATTTAGTACAGGCAATAGTCATGGGTAAGAATCATAGAAATATTTTATTACCTTGCCAACAAATGTTCCTACTTCATCTTTTATTTTATTACTAGTTATATTTAAAAATTGGATTACCTGGACTTTTCCTAATATACACTCAATTTCGGCAGATGAATCAGAAAGGTGGAAGTTGAAGTGCATCAAGGAGCCCTTTCTTGTTTGCAGTGGTGATGGACAGATTGACGGACGAGGTCAGACAGGAGTCTCCATGCACTATGATGTTTGCAGATGATATTGTGATTTGTGGTGAGAGTAGGGAGCAGGTTGAGAAAAGCCTGGAGATCTGGAGGTACATGCTGGAGAGAAGGGGAATGAAAGTTAGTAGGAGTAAGACAGAGTACATGTGTGTGAATGAGAGGGAGGGCAGTGGAGTGGTGCGGTTGCAGGGAGAAGAGGTGGTGAAGGTGGAGGAGTTCAGGTACCTGGAGTCAACAGTGCAAAGTAATGGACACTGCAGGGTGGAGTGGGTGGAGAAAAGTAGCAGGAGTGATTTGTGATAGAAGGATATCTGCAAGAGTGAAAGGGAAAGTTTATAGGACTGTGGTGAGACCTGCTATGTTGCATGGTTTAGAGACAGTTGCATTGACTGCAAAGACAGGTGGAGCTGGAGGTAGCATAGCTGAAGATGCTGAGGTTTTCATTGGGAGTGACGAGGATGGACGGGATAAGACAAAATGAGGGAGCTGTGATTGAGATGGTTTGGCCATGTGCAGAGGAGTGACATGGGGTATATCGGTAGGAGAATGTTGAGGATGGAGCCGCCAGAAGGGAGAAAAAGAAGACCAAGGAAGAGATTTATGGATGTGGTGAGGGAAGACATGTGGGTAGTTGGTTTGCAAGAGGCAGGTGAAGAGGACAGGGGAGTATTGAGACGGATGATCCGCTGAGGCGACCCCTAATAGGAGCAGCAGAAAGAAGAAGAAGAATATTCTCTAGAGAGCACCCCAAAGCATTTTACACTATAAATTAACAAAAACCTCTGGTCTCTTTACCACTTGGTAAGTAACAGATTTCAGTTTGTTTGTTTTTTTGGGAAAGGAAATCTTCAAATCTTCAAATGATGATACTTTTGGATTTAATTTCCAAACAGCTTTATCACTGCATTTGAGTGTTGTTCGACGAAATACTGTATGGCTAAAGTTGTGGCAGATATCAGGTCAGATACTGTATACAGTTATATGCATCATACAATCATAAGATAGATAGAAACAGCCCAGAAAATGAGAGAGAGTTAAAAGGAAATAGTAGTAGTAGTAGTAGTAGTAGTAGTAGTAGTAGTAGTAATAAAAGAAGAAGAAGAAGAAGAAGAAGAAGAAGAAGAAGAAGAAACTAAAAAAATTAAAGAGAATTAAACCAAGATAAGAACAAAAAATGAGTATAGCATATGTTCATGGTGTACAGTTTCCATTTACCCTATACCTTACCATGTACCTGGCATCTACTGAAGTGACTATAATATGCAATCTTGTGTAAGCAGAATTTATTTATTTGTTTTAAAACAGTCAATAGTTTAACAGGTTTAAGGAGAGGAAAATCAGCTTGCAAGTTATATCCTCCATATTTTTCTAATAGTTAGAGTGTGTGGTTTAACCTGACAATCCACACATTTTACCAATAGAGTAAATAAATTTCTACTTTACCTAAATAAACAGAATTTTCTTTCTTTGCTCACACCAGGGGAAACAATGGCACATGAGAAATTTTTATTGTTTTGTTAACATAATTAATCCAGTAATCCGCAGTAGTGCACTGCATAACATGTTCACGTTTAAGCTACAAGGTACACTAAGCTCAGATCACTGACTATGTGGAATGTTCTCCCAATGTCTGAGTGGGTTGTCTCTGGGTTATTTGGTTTCTTTCCACATATTGAAAATAAGATAATAAGTGGACTGGATAAGGGAAATTGCCTGTAGCTGTGAATCAGTGTGTGAATATGTGTGTGCATGGTGCCATATGATAGATTACTGTCCCATCTGAGTTGAATTCTTCTGCTTTGCTCCAAGTCTTCCTGGGACTTGGAGCAAAAGAGAGAGAGTTTTTTTTTATTATTATCATTATTTTTTTAATGTAAATTATTATGATTATTATTATGATTATTATTATGATTATTATTATTATTGTTGTTGTTGCTGTTGTTGTTGTTGTTTTTTGCTGGGCTTAACAGCATATCAGTATAGTATATCTCAATTTATTACTTAATAACAGACCATTTATGGCAATAGTAATAGGTGTAGTTTGTGATGTCATATAGTTATAAAGAATCGGTTTCTCTCATATGGTAACATAGCAAATGTAAAGCTTTGAATGTGCCATGGGATGAAGACATGGTACTTGGGAAACCAATGTCTGAGTTGTTGAAGGGATCTTTTAAGAATAAAATTTACCATGTTGTATGGTGCACATAAAAAAAAGCAAAAATATGATTTTTTTTACTGTATGTAATGTATCTCCTCTGAAATACCAAGATAGTTTTATCATCAGCTGGACAGTGCTGAACAGTCTTGTCCTTCTGCATTGTTGTTACTTTTTCCCAATTGAGACCCTGGGAACTTTAAAAATTCACAACCAGTGGTTAGTTTTAGAAAGGATTTTTTTTTTATTGCTTGTGCATTAACTTGGAAAATGGGGATACCACACCTGGCTGTTGATTTGCAGTGCTTGCCTTGCAGCATGGCGGATGTTGCCACTGTTAATGGTTTGAAGGACCGCAAGTCATTTTAGAGACTGCTACTTACTTTAATGAGAAGCCTTTCTCACTCTCACTCCTTTTACGTCCCCTGGGGCTCATATCCATTTGTTTTTGTTTTGTGTCTTTCTCTCTCACAGCTCCTCTCACTCTCAGCTGATTATATGTATAAAAAGTGTGTTTCTTGCTTTTTTTTTCTCTTTGTGATTTACAGGTTCAGATGCTCAGTATTGTGGAGACAGTTGGCATTGGTTGACGCCTAATGAGGTTTAGACACAGAGGCTGAGCTGGTCCTGCTTGCACAGAGCTGCTGACTTCATTTGAATCAGTAATAAAGTGCAAAAATATGTCTGTGCCGTACTGATGGAGGGGAGGCAGCCGTGGGTTTGGGCATGCAGTGTCACAGCCCATCAGATTAGCAGCAGAGGAAAGTGCCTGTGATTTTATGCCTCGACTAATGGGGGCTGTATGGTCACACTGTGTAATGCAAAAGAGGCATGTCTTTGTATAATTGTTTTAAGGTATACATGTCCTTGTTTAATCTCACATAATACTCAGTTAAAACTGTACAGCAGTTAAAATTTTATTTTTTATGAATGCACAAAAAAGGATTTACCTATGATAAGGAATTAGACGATTATTTGCAGCTGTAACCTAACGTAATATACAATACATTGCTGTGCCTTAGTTATCAGAAACTTAATACACTTTTTGTAATGAGACTATTTTGGGTGATTAATGGCAAAATAGTTTATGCTGAAAGTAAATTTATAATGTAGCAAGCAATTTAGCATCATAAATAAGACTATTTAATTAAATTTAAATAACATTTATGGACTTTACAGACATCTCTACTACCTTGTCTAGCTTGTCCATAGGTATGTAGGAGAAAATATTTTTAAATTATAAACAGTACTGAATATTACAGGTTCTCAGAGGAGGACAACCTCTGCTATTGGCAGCCGAGCTGCTCTCTTTGCCTGGAACAGGAGAAATACAGGCAACTGCCAATAATGTAGCACTGAGGTATTGACCCTGTTGGCCTGAATCTAAACTGTTTTGGAAAGCCACTTCCTTTCCTCTGGCATTGGTTTCTGGTGGCAAAGGCATATGTTTGATACAAAGACACGCAGCGTATGCACCAGAGAGGACCTC
This sequence comes from Silurus meridionalis, assembly GCF_014805685.1. Classification (NCBI taxonomy): domain Eukaryota; kingdom Metazoa; phylum Chordata; class Actinopteri; order Siluriformes; family Siluridae; genus Silurus; species Silurus meridionalis. The sequence goes on from NC_060888.1 coordinate 10,410,702, forward strand.
AGTCTCTCTGTCTTACAGTCTTCCAAAAACAAAATTGGGAAGGAATCAACATAGTAAACGCTGAAATAAAGAATAAGACCCAAGTTCTTTGTTTAAATAGTGAGTCTCTCTTTAAAGTTACATTCACTTTTATATTTCCATAGATACAATTTCCTATGCTTTTCTATTACTGGATTTTTGTGTTATGTATTGTATTCCTCAAAAAACCTTATACTATCCCACAGTACATACTAATTATTACTGCCTAATATAGGTAACTACTGGGTGATGTTAACTAAAAACAAATAATAATTCACACTGAATAATTATATTTAGGATGTTTGACAGAGTTTATGACAAAATAGTGGAACATTTTGGTCAACATTTCACCTAATGGCAAAGAGCACAAGCTTTTCAATTCCTAGACTACTTTAGGTATTCTAGACACATTTCCCAAGATAGGAAGCAGAGTAGGGAGGGGTGAGGTACTAGGGTCTAAGGTAGAGGTCACCGACTAAGTATGTGTAGGCTGAATCCTCAATCCTCCAGGGTGACTGTAGGGTAATTAATAATTAATGCCAGAGACGGCATGTTTGAAATGCAGATGTGATAACTGCAAGCTTGGCACCGTGCTTCAGTGGAAGCAGATTTGGAAGCTACAGGGAAAAAGGGCTCCTCCATAAGCAGGCTAAAACAGAGGACCTGGGTGCAAAGCAATGCTGATGGTTTAGATTAGATTCCTTTCAGCTGCTAATTACCTGCATACTCTTTGAAGTTTTGCACACTTCAGAACTATAGGGAACAGTGTCTGATTCAGCCAGGGGGAATATGGGAGAGAGGATCAAATGGATCACTACGAGAACAGGATAGTGAGTTTGAACGTTAGATGAGGGGGATTGTGGGTAAAATTCTAGAGAAACCAGACATTTGTAAACATGCAAAGAATGAACAGCAATGCCTGAATTCAAGACATATTGTTTATTATTGCACAATATAGGCAGTCAAGGATATTGTTTTAGTTGCAAACATTTTGTTACACTGACATTGTTGCATTGACTTATACCTGACTCTTGTCTATTATAATCAAAAGTAAGACTAAGATCAAAAATGTTAGTGAGGACAATGTTGCATATCAGAGTGCCAAATGTGTACTACAAGAAAAGAATAACTTTCAATCCACCGTATTTTATCCTTCTATATTCCATTTATTTGATCCATTTTACTACTTTTAATATTTATTTGCACTAAGTTAGATGCTTTGGTTTAATAGACTGCACAAGTCCAAATATGACACATAAACTTCATATTAAAATAAGACATATAAGAAAATCAGAGATGCTATGCAAGAGCATAAGAACTATTCAATTAACTAGTTAATTAATTAGTCCTTAACAAACATTTTTAAGGATTAATTAATTAACTAATTTAAATTAGTAGATTAAATCAATATAGTATAATTTCATCTACCCATTTATATTATTTAATTAATTAGTCCTTAACAAACATATTTATTTCATTTTTACATGAGTTTTTTTTTTATATATATATAGTAAAATAACTATAGTGGATCATTATTAGTATGTTAAGATCTTATGATTTATAAAAGTAAAATTGTTCAATATTTTGTCAAATATAACCAAAGTCACTGAAGAAACATTTATGTCTACTGTATGAAATAAATCTGCATAGTAATTATTAAAAAAATGTGAATGCAACTTTTAGAGTCTATATCTTAAACAGGCACGTGAACCTCAAGCTATATGTATTTCAGTAAAATAGACAGAAAGAGAAACCTTACCAGGTCCAAGCCTTGACTAAAACCCACAATATTTGGGTGAAAACAGCTTAAAAATTAGTCTGTTAAATGTCTAAAGAGCAATATTTCCATGATTACAATGTAAAAACTACACATATACAGCAACAAGCTATATACATTTTTATGTTTGTACCCTGAGTAGCAAAAATGTTTATACTGTTATTGATATACAGTCTGTATGAACATGTAAAATTGTGGCATATTTACATTTTTTGAGTTTTGTATAAGAGTTCAAAATGCTATGCAAATACAAAAAAACAAAGGCTTGAGCCCAAAACTAAATTATTAACACACCTGCTAACCAGAAAAATGTCACCTCCCTCTGCATTTAAATAGAGTTTCATGAAATGTTTAATTTAATAATGTTTTAAACAATACAAACTGTGTGACTTCACAACATATTCTCACACTCAATCAAATGCATACAATAATTAATAATTATTTCATAGATATAAATCCATGCTCAGACACCAGTGTTATGTGTTAGGGTTAGGGTTCAGGTGGGGGATGGTTTGCATTTACACAGTTTCTTTTGACTTTATTCCTACAAAATCTAATCACATTTAACCACATCACTCTCCCTTGTTTGACTTTTGTACATTTTTTTTCATGACATCAAATGCCATAAATTGCATAACATGCTGCTAATTATTGGAATGCAATGTGACATAAATAGTGACTTCCAAACTTACAGGCTTAAAGAGCAATACATACGGCTTACAAAGAGCAACATGGCATCAGGTTCTGTAGCTGCAGTAGATATAATGTGTTATAGCAAGCAATAGGGGCAGGTTAGGTGGGGGCTCCTGGGGAGTGGAAAAGAAAAAGATAAAGATTAGAAAATAACTCCTGTTTTATAATTGGGCATGCAGCTGTGCTCAGAACGAATCATTCATATTAAAACTCTTATGCAAAAGTAGTTATCATACACCTCTAAGCAGTGATGTGATTGTGATTAACCCCACATAAAGATCAATGTTTTTTTAGTATTTACTTAACATATTCTTGCTTTCATTTAATTGCTGACAACAAAGACGTTATACATTGTCTCACTGTCATAGAACCAGAAGAAGCTTATTAGAGAGGCTGTAAAGAGATGTATAGTTGTAGTAATATAGCAAGTCATTCATTGATCATGTCCTTTACATGTACAGTAACTGAAAAGTATTGCACGTAAGATAAGTTTTTTGTATTTTTCATATTGTAAGTGCATAAATGCATTCTTTTGCCTAGACAGAAGAATAGAAAAAAAATGTAAGGCTGCCTAAATCATCTCAGTCCATGTGGTACAGTTTTGATATGTTTTATGAGGAACAGGGTTGAACTTTTTGGGCATAATTCTGAAAGATATGTTAGGTGCAAAAACAAGTTAACAAATGGCTGTGCAGCTGGAGCATTTTGGCTTGGAAGAAAGAAATTAAATTGCTGAATCAATATATGTTGGCAGTTGACAGACTATACCTCAAAAAGGACAAGTAAAATATTACTGGAAAATTATGAATTTAACCACAAAGTTTTGACCAAAATGTTTCTGTTTGTTTTAAACCTAGATTTTGTTGGTTACTATATGACATCCACTGTGGCTGGTTATGTTTGCTTGAATAAATAATGTTTAAGTCATCCAACTGTTCTTTGATAAAGTAATCAAATAAAATGGCAGTGATCGTATGCGCCTTGAGGTTGTAATCTTAGTAAAGCACAAGTCACATCAAAGGCAGTTCATTGAACTCACACTGAGTGGCTGAGGTCAAGGAAGAATGTGGGTTATGGGAAGCATGTAAATACATTACAAATACAAATTACTTTTCATTTTAAATGTGGCAACACATCATATCATAACCCACCAGTTATCAGAGATGGCTCCATGAACTTGAGTTTGTGAAGACTGACTTGAAATAAATGTAATATATGCAAAAATCAATGGACTATAAAGACATCAACATCTACTAAAAGTGTTAAATCTTTAAACCCATTGACATAAAATCAGCTTTGATCTTAGGTTTGCAGAAGTAGAATTGAATGAAATTTTTATCTTGAAGAAATGTTTACTTTATGGTTTGAGCTTAGTATAGATTAATAATGGCAGCCCATTTGTGGACACAAGAAAAAAACACAGGCACCAACAAACACAGACATACTGTATTTCTCTCTCTCTCTCTCTCTCTCTCTCTCTCTCTCTCTCTTTCTAACTTGCAGGTGCAGACCAAAATTCTTGCAATGTTGTCACCTCCTGCTCTGGTCCTTCACATTGTTCAAAGAGTTAGCCTGAGAGGTTTGGAGAATAGAGATCCATTACAGAGCGGTTCCTCTCAGTCCAGTATCCTTTGTATCTGGATGGAGAGGAAAGGCATGAAGAGTTTGTTTGAAGTTAAAGAGATGGTAATTCACTTCAAGTTATGAAGCACATCAGAAACTCCCACACTTCTTTAAGCTCATGCAGAGGATAAGGCCACTGTACACTTATATATTATATATTTTATATATATATATATATATATATATATATATATATATATATATATATATATATATATATATATATATAAAATTAATTGGAATTATCACATCTGCTAAAATAGGTGAATTAGACAATTGTAAGAATCCACAGCATCTATTTAGTTGTTACAAGTTTAATATTTCATCATAACACATTCCATAGTTACTTTTCATAATTAGGTCTTGTAAATGCTTGTGTTGTATAAAATAGATTTTTGTGTATATCTTACAAACAAGAAAACGAATAAATTATTAATCACATATTTGCACAACACTGCTTTATTTCATTTCTGTAAAAAAAAACTTATGTTACTATATATATATTTATTGCAATAAACATTACATTTATTTATTTTTGTATTTATTTCTTTCAGTGTTTAAAAACGTGAGGGGGTATAAAAATCAAAGATCATTATCATTATTATCATTATTTAAAAAAAAGTTTATTTCTATTTAGTTCTAGAATTTTATATAAAACCACAATCATTTTTAATATATAAATATTTTTATGTGTCAATAATGTTTGTTAAAAATGTCCACTTTGGCCTAATGAATTTTTGTAAAAAAAAAAAAAAAAACAGCATGGACAGAGTTATTTCATGTAACACGGCTTTGGGGCAAAATATTTATTTCATGCCAAATCTGTTTTTACTTTGTTATGTGTTTAATAATGTAGTTAATCGTGCTTAGGAATCCTTAATGTAGATATTACAAACATTAAGAAGAATGTGATTAGAATAAGAGTTACTTTTGACATATTAAGTAGATATATAAAGTAATGATTATTACGTAAACCTAATTGTGTTTCATCAAAAATGTGACGTTCATCTTACTCAAATCGTTTATTACAAAAAGAAAAAAGCATTCTACAGCGGATTTTCTATCAAACGCTAAAAACTAAAACGGATTTTTTTATGCACGTTACTTGCTACATATTTATTTTGCATAATTAAATATTTACTGTCTTTAAAAACTTGCATATATATATAACGCATTCATTGTTTATGTATGGATGAATGTATTAGATTGTTGAGTATGTAGCTATTTAGTGCAGTGGCATAGATCCAAAGGTTGAACTAGTCAATGACTATAAAAACGAGGTTGGTAAAAGTAGTCTAGCACAGATATGATTATGTATGAGAATGGACTTGATCACTTTGACATATAAGACAATTTGAGCGCTGCCCAAGAAGACCCGTGTTTCTCTTACACATAACCCTCAGGACTTAAGTTGGAGACGAAACAAAGAGGGGAGTCTTCATAAATTATGGATGTACCTTCATTTATTACTATGAATTCCTCTTGGGATGAAACATACAGCACTAGCTGCATGGAGTACTGCTGCTCACCCCAGTCTCTGTCCTACATCCTCTTTGCTTTGGCGTTACTAATGCATTTCTTCCAGCATGGCATCCCTGCCAAACTGCCTTGAGGTCTCATTTCATTGGGCTAACAGCACCAAGCCGACTCTGTTTGTACTTATAATGTGTGTGTGTGTGTGTGTGTGTGTGTGTGTGTGTGTGTGTGTGTGTGTGCGCGTGTGTGTGTGTGTGTGTGTGTGTGCAGGGTAGGGAAAGTGTTCAACCGTCTATTATACTCCCTAAAGCTATTTTAATTAGCCAAAAAAATAGGCTACCAAAAAAAAAAAATTGTCAGAACTAAGCAACAGAATTTTTATTTCTATTTTCTCGTCAATACAAGCACATCCCTACCAGAGAATGGATTATAAATAGGACATTGTTATTATTATTATTATTATTATTATTATTATTATTATTATTATTGTTGTTGTTGTTGTTGTTGTTGTTTTTATAGTCGTTGTTGTTGAGGTTGATGATGATGATGATGATGATGATGATGATGAATATTGGTAATACTATTATTAATAATAACCATCATAATTATACATTTTGGTAAATTAATAATCGCAAATCCAACTGATTTTTTACGATGAAAAATTGAGATGATTTTATTTTAAATAAAAGTAATTTTGTGAGGTACGTGGAAATGTTCGCGTATTCAAGATAAAACAAAAAAACTGGAATACAGCGGTTGTTTTTTAAAGCATATATATTTTTATTGTAGTTTGAGAGACGGTCTATAAACTGAGTGTATTGAGCAGCGGGATTGCTGAAGGTCCCAGGCAGCGCGCGCTCACGCTGATGTTAAAGAGGTCATGACACGCGCGTGACAGGTCCCGACCCGGGCTCCATGCTGCTGCACAGCGCGAGCGAAATGCATGTGGGAACACAGAGCAGACGCACACACTGTCCAACCGCCTCAATAGCCTGCAAGCCACTAAACTTAAACAGCGAACAATACAATCCTGTCACCTGGCAGTAAAAACCGATGGTTTGTTTTAAAGCCGGCTTTTTATTTTCTATTCTTACGCGTTTTCTACACAACGAATTTGGTATACAATACGTCTTATTTAAATTGGACTTAACCGTAGTAGACTATTTGGTTGTTTGTTTATGTTGTTAAATATATTATTAAGGAAGATGTCGCCGTAAATGTATACTCTAGACAAATAGGTCTAAACAAAAGTTCCTTGAGGATCATTTAAGGCTTGACAATAAGATAAACTCACGCAATTTCACGCCTTTTCAGTCCGAAATATCTTTAGAATTTGCCACTATTCATATAATTTATTTCACAGATCAAAGTATATATATATATATATATATATATATATATATATATATATATATATATATATATATATATATATATATATATATATATTGCATGCACAAAACATTTTCTCCTGGTATATATTTTGCAATTCTTATTAAAATAATCCTAAAACGCCACATTCATATGCTGCAGAATTTATTGTTAAAGTTTATTTGCAATATTTGTTATTTAGAGGGATTTTATTTTTTATTTTTAGGACGTATCAAAAGTGAACTGGTATAAATAAAAAACACTCATCAATGATCGCACGACTTTTATATTATTATTATTATTGTTGTTGTTGTTGTTATTTTGATTATGATTGTTATTAGACTGGTAGCCCTATCGTTGCCCCAAGTATGCTCTGTTGTAACAGTAGCATATGAGGCACTGGGGCGGTCCGATTTTTCCTCAGCGTCCAGCTTGGGCCTTCTTTTCAATGCAGCTCTTTATTCGGCTCGGGACGCGGATTTGCCTTTTATTCAGCTCGCTATGGAAACGCGGATCGGGAGGAAAAAATGTGCGCCTGAATAAAGGGCCTCGGCCTGAGAGCAGCATCTGTTACACTTGGAAACTTAGACTATGGAGTGAGGACGAGGCAAGGAGCTCAGTCTTGCTCAGTGTCATAGATTTATTTTTCTCTCGTTTTCAAAGTTACATACTATACCACCACAATATAAAAATAACCAGTAAAATAAGCAAATTCACAAAATCCGAACAGTCCCCAGATATTATTTCTACCATTGTCTTGCATTTGCATTACAACTTTTTATTTTATTGGCAAATCGGAAAACGCATTATATAATAGCATTGAAATTGAAAATATTTGCTAACCCAACGGTAGTGTATAAGAGCTGATGATTATAAGAGCATAAGAAAATGAATAATTGAATTTGATTCCTGTGTTATTGTATCTACATTTTTGTAACCAATTAAACTGATTTGCCATAAACCTACATGGTCACGTTATTAAAGAACTAAATATCACACATTTGCCCAGAATTAATGTTGTTCTCTTTTATCAAGCAATATAGAGTCAAAGATTCTGTGAATACAATTTGAACAGTGTCCATGCTTATCAAACAAAGAAACAAACAAAACGTTGCTTGCATAAAAAACTTATATTGCATATAAAGTTGCGCTTAATATTTATTCTGGCTATTAAAGAAGGTACTAGTTCAGTAGGTGAAAGCATTACATAGCCGATGAATGAGATGAAATGCAAGTGTCTCTATGAATTCTCTTCTCCTTTCCCTCTGTATGATACACTGTCACAGAAATGTATGTAAGCCATCTACAGGATGTGTTTGTAAGAGTGCGAAAAGCTCACCTGTAAGGGGCTGTTAGCTTCCTCACTGTTATTTCCTCCTGATCTCTCTCCTTAGAGAAACTGCAGTCTTTAATGACTTTCTGGTGGCTGGTAGCCTTCTTTTATTTCTGCTAAATGTATGAAAATGTATGCAAATTTAAATCAAGCTTAACCTGGGAGCTCTTGCAATATATTTAATGGAATTTCAAACCAATAAGGGGACTCCAATGCAGTCTTCTAATGGCAAATATAATTACGCAGCTAGGTAACCTCTGAAATATGCAGAGACGTATTTCTTTTTTCTTTTTTTTTTCAACTCGGTGAAAACCTGTCGAGATTCTTAAAGACCTACGTGCAAGATTTCTCAGTGTTTTCATGAACCACAGACAATATTTTAGGAGCAAACTGGGAATAGAGCTCTCGTTTTTTCAACATTCTAGGAATAAAATATATTGAAATGTTTTATGCAGCTATGAAAAATCTTTGCCATTTATTAATGAAGCCGTTTGTAGACATATTTCCTATATATTGTGTATATAATCATTTACATATAGTGTAAATTGTAAATTAACCGAATAATAAAAAAAAAGTAAAACAAACAACTGCGCTTCTAGAACCTTTTTCTACAGTAAGTTTTCTAAAGAAATACATTGATAATAGACAATCACTTTCTTAAATGAAGAATGACAGATACAAGTTTATGTTAGTTAAATGTATGCGAGGATAAAAACGGGATAATGACAGCACCTATAAAAGAGTGGTTTATCTACAGTAAATATGATGTGCATATTAGGCAAGATCTCTGCGCTACAAAATCAGCAAATGAGTGGATTCACTTCCTGTTTTGTGTCGTTTTACTTCACAAACGCTCGGGTATCGTTGGGATTTAAGAGGCCTCCCACTTAACCAGTGGCTGTGACACACCAGCGAGGCGGTGAGCCTCGTTTCGATTGGCCGTCGCGGCTGCCAGTCATTTCGCAGTCTGCCGCTTTGGCTTCAGAGTCTAGGAGATGTCAAAGGCTGAAGCTGCTCCCTTAGCCACATTATAACTAGTAGGGGGGATCTCTAGTAAGCAATGGCCACAGCTGCTTCGAATCCCTACAGCATTCTTAGCTCGACTTCCATGGTCCACCCGGACGCCTCGGTCATGCAACACGGGGGGAGCCCTTTCCGAAACCACCAGAAACTGCTCCAAAGCGACTACCTGCAGGGTGTGCAGAGCAATGGACACCCGATCGGGCACCAGTGGGTGAGCAGCTTAGCCGAGGGCAACCCATGGTCAGCGGCACTCGAGCAGCAGGACGTAAAGCCGGGACGGGAAGACCTTCAGCTCGGGGCGATCATCCATCACCGTTCGACGGCGCATGTGGCGCACCACTCGCCCCACACGAATCATCATGCGGGCGCATGGGGCACGCCCGCGTCTCACAACTCGTCATCTATCAACCTGTACTCGCAAACGGGTTTCTCTGTTAACGGCATGCACGGCGGTTTAACGCCGCCGCCGCCGCCACCGAGCTCCGCTCCGAACCAGAGTGTCCATCCTGGACTACGCGAAACGCCTGAGCCTGGCGAGCTGGGGACACACCACTGCCACGACCACTCGGATGAGGAGACGCCGACGTCCGACGAGCTCGAGCAGTTCGCCAAACAGTTCAAACAGCGCCGGATCAAACTGGGCTTCACGCAGGCCGACGTCGGGTTGGCACTCGGCACGCTTTACGGCAACGTGTTCTCGCAGACCACGATCTGTCGCTTTGAGGCTTTGCAGCTCAGCTTTAAAAACATGTGCAAGCTCAAACCGCTGCTGAACAAGTGGCTCGAGGAGGCCGACTCGTCCACGGGCAGCCCGAGTAGCATCGATAAGATCGCCGCGCAGGGCAGAAAGCGCAAGAAACGGACGTCGATCGAGGTGAGCGTCAAAGGCGTGCTCGAAACCCACTTCTTGAAGTGCCCCAAACCAGCGGCGCAGGAGATCTTGTCTCTGGCGGACAGCCTGCAGCTGGAAAAGGAGGTGGTGCGCGTTTGGTTTTGCAATCGACGGCAGAAAGAAAAGCGTATGACGCCGCCGGGAGAGCAGCAAGGACACGAGGTTTACTCTCACACCGTGAACGCGGACAGCTCGTCCTGCCGTGATCTCTGACCAAGAGCGCACTCGCAAAACGGAAATCTTGGCTTTTCATTTTTTATTTTTTTACTGCGGCTCCTACTTCTCTTCCCAACTCTCGACCTTTTTTCACTTTCCTACTCCTTTAATGACAAGGAGCGAAATGACGCGAGCCCGAAAAACAATAAAAATGAGATGTTGCCCTTCAATTTTTTTGACTTTCTTTACCTTAAGATGGGCATTAACTCGACATACACACACAAAAAAAAATTATTTGAATCACAAATGGACGTTCTTTACCAAAATGTTCATTTTTTGTATCACAGCAAGAATATGAAAATATTGTGCCTATTAAAAAAAGACCTCCCAGCGCCTTGGTTAAAAAAAATAGCCTACAATTATACATCAGGTTGAGTAGGCTGCTCATTTTTATTACGCATATTATTGCATGGTCTCTGGGTTTGTTTGTTTTTTATTTGTCATGTTGCTTTGCTTTCCCATGCGCTAGTGTTTCATTTGCACATTTCTGTAACAAGAACACAGCCTGGAGTGATTCATATCTGATGTATTTCGTTTCGATCGATTTCCATCGCTGATGTCTGAATTCTGTCGACGGCCATTTTTTTAACGTCGCGCTTTTAAAGCTTTCGTTTCAATGCATTTTTTATCACGTTCGTTTCTCTTTTACTGTCACTTCGCTGCAATCATGCCACTATTGTGTACTCTTATTTCCGTGCTGTATTACAAGGCAGAAATAAGTACAGCACTTCAGAAGCACGTCGTTAGTTTATTATTATTATTATTATTATTATTATTATTATTATTATTATTATTATTCAGAAATGTCATGGTTGTCGGGTTGTTTTGAAGTCATCCATCATTGACCACATTACTGTGTACTGAACACTAAAACCGAACAGAAAGATACTTTGCCAGTGAAAAGCGTTGCGCTACACTTATAGCCTAGACTTATTTTATTGTACACGTTCAGTATCTAAAGTTTTATAATCTTAAATACTCCAGTTATTGGTTCGTTTCCTAAATATTTTTTTCAATACTGTACAGTTTTGTATATTACAAACTTTTTGAATTTATTAATTTAAACGAAATACCGTTTAGTTATTCATGCACTTAGTGTTGTAAAAAAAAAAAACAAACAAGATATTTTCATTAAAGAAATTGACGTTTTCGGCAGTACTATTCCAAATTTAAGAACAAGTCAAGCGATTATTTATTTTCAGTATAAAGCTTGTATTATGTTTTTGGAGCAAACTGTATAATGTATGTTGGAATAAAACAACTTGTTGGTATAATTTGAGTTCTAGCCTACTTTTCAGCAGTGTTTCTCAGGTTATTATTGATGAATATTTTAGATTTAGGGAGATTTGTGTACTTACATTATTATTATTATTATTATTATTATTATTATTATTATTATTATTATTATTATTATCATTTCTCTTTTTGCTTCCTAATTAACTTAACAGTCTTTCAAATTTTTGACTTATATTTCGTGTAATATGTCCTGCATTTAAAACGCATTGTAAAAATTTATTTCCTACTGAACCCTATAATTAGCTTACTTACGGTTATTAAAATAACGTTGAACAACAACAAAAAAAAACTAAAGAACTAAAGCAGAAGAGTTTAAAGGATGGAGTGGCCTTAAGACTGGAATCATGTCTAATGCCGAAAGTCTGTTTGTTTGTTTGCACGAGAGAGAGAGAGGGGGATATGAAGGAGAGAGAGGAGAAGGAGAGGAAGAGAGGGGCTTTGCCTTGAAATGCAGTGCCTGACTTGAATACTAATTCAGAATAATATATGCATTTTCTCAGCCTGCAACCTTCAGGCCCATGGGGAGGTTCGGTTTAGTAGCCAAGGAGCTCAAATAGTGTAGGTTATTTTGAATCATGATGAAACATTAAATTTGCGTGCGAAAGTATTTTATTCCATGATTTCTACATGTTGTTATTATTATTATTATTATTATTATTATTATTATTATTATTATTATTATTATTATTATTATCGAAGATGTAGTAATAGCAATCAAAACAAGTGACCACAAATGATCCAGACACAATAGCTTCACTTTGCAGTCCATCTGCTGTGCAGAAAAGCTGAGGCTTGTTTACAGGCGGAAAGTGACGTCTGGGATTTGCATAATGACCCTCCTCGCTCTGCGTCCTTCCGGCTAATTTGTCCAGCGCTTCCGGACTGTGCGCTCCACCACAGGAGGTCGCGCCTCTCGCGCCCCAAGCCAAAGTTTTGGAAGCTTCGGGTTTATTCGGTATTGCTGTATTTTACATTTTGATATATTTAAAACCAGTGTTCCGACTTTTAGTGCAGGAAGACTAGAAGAACTTTAAATCTATAATTTTTCGTGAATCTCAGGCCACTGATCTAGAAGGGAAACAATGCGTGGTCACATGTACAACCTAAAAACTAAAATAAACTATTATTCATGGTTTTTTGTGATCAGGTATATGTGTAAATAACTTATTTAATAAACAACTTTGTGCCTGCTGGAAAGTAGTCACGTGACACACGTGACACTCACGCTTCTCTTAAAGCAAGCGTTAAAACGTGAGTGCGCGCGTCCGGCTGCGGACGTTGCCTTGAACATGGAGCCCACTTGCGTGCCAGTGTGAGAAGCGAAGCCTCTCTAGAAATCAACTGCATGAAAAAATATCACGTACTAACAGGGCTGGGATTCAACTTAATTTGCGTGTGAATCCAAAATAATTATGTATTATTCAACGGAATGACATCAGTGTCACTACAATGTAGATTGGATTTTACATTTGTAAATAAATTTGAGTACTTGTAATTGTATTTCATAAATTGGACTTGTTTAAATTCCAAGTTCAAATTAAGTATTTTTTTGGTTTCACAATCTAATTTAAATTCACACCAAAATGTGATTGAGAAGAGAAAAAGAGCTTCATCTCCATTTCATGCAATGAGACGATTTAGGCAAGGCGTCAAAGCAGAAAGGAAGTTTTATTTCAGGTAAAGAAACACTTATTACAGCCTAAGTGTAGGCTATTTGGTAAATTGAGGGAAGTTTTTAAAGCCAGACGCCAGCTGTTATCCTGCATTATTACAAATGTTACATTAGACTAAACATCAACGGATAGCCTTAACCATATATACTGCCATTAATACTAACTGTCTTAATTATTCCGTTGCTAAGACTGTGTCTGAAATGCATAATGGATTGTCTCAAAAAAAAATTCAGTTTCACACTGTAGAAAAACTTAATAAAAATAAACTAGTAGCATGGAAGCCATTGTATGCCAAATAAATTGATTTAATTAAACCAAACTAATCAAAAATTTACTACAAAATAAAATTTGTGCATTTTAATTTCGGACTGCAATTTCTCTAATATGTCTAGTATTTATCTAGACATACAAATTGATTTGATAAAGCAAAACAAAGTTTTATATAAAGTAAAATAGGAGTTTATGGGAAAATGTATGGACAAAACTTTTGCAGAATTCAAAAACGCAAAGCAAAACACCACCTTAAACATTATGAAGTATACATCATCATTAAATTAATTCAAAAAATGGCTATATATAGTACAGAAATGGTGTGTTTATATACTATATACCCAAGGCAATAGGCCAATGTGACAATCATGTACAATTTTACTGCTGCCTAATAAAGTAGAATCCCATGAGAGCTAAATATATTGTGTGATTAAGTCTATAGGCAATACTTAAGTGTAAACCTCCTCAGACCTAAAGTTTTTTTTTTCTTGAATCACAGCTTATGATGTCACTTTATTCCATACTGAAATAGAGGTTTAATTAACTTTAAATTTATAGTCATGGCAACAATTGTTATTTGGTACACAGTCAATTATTTTTGTTCAGTTTTGGCAGTTGCATGCAGTTTCTGTGATCCTAAATGTCATACAAAATCCAAATATGAAACCAGGGGATGGCAAAAAAGGTTTTACAATAGTCTGGAACTGTTTTCTTTCAGTATTTCTAATGAATTTGTGCACGATAACACACAAAAATGTTATCTGTAATTTTGCTATACATTTTGCAGATGATCAGAATAAGTGCATTAGTGTAAATATGTCTTTATTAGCATGGGTTTATTTATTTTGTATTTTTTGCAGATTCATGTACCAATCGGCTAGTCAGCCTCTCTGCCAGTCCAGCCCCAACTGAGCAGCTGTGTCATCTGGGGTGGACAAGGGGAGGAGGATAAGAAGCAGGCTATTGTGGGCCTCTTCAGCAGCCTTTTACAATGAATGTATATTTATCAATTTAAACCTTTCAGTTAATGTTAACTTTACCCACCTCACCATCTCTTCACTCAGTGACTAACCAGCAGCCATCTATTTCTATAGATCTTACATTCCAAACATATCACTGGCTCAAACTGCTTTTTCTATTGTGATTCATTTTGGCATCAGTTTTTATACAGGAATTCACACAGTGACCAGAAACATCAACACAGCAAGAAACACGTACTTCAACATTTTGTAATTACAGTGACTAGTAAGTACAGGGGATTTGATGCAGTGTCACTTGATGCCATCTAGGCATCTCGCTTGCTTAAGGAAATGGATACCGTTTTATGTAAATTATTGCTACTGATTCAGTACATGTTGTCTATGCTTAATTGCCTGTAAGAAAAATGTGCATATGTAAATGGTAATGTGCAATGAACTGGCTTTCAATCCTAGGTGAATGCTCCAAAATTGTGTCCAGGGCTTTAAATCCACCACAACCCTGAGTATGAAAAAAGCATTTACTGCTGATGAATGAACGTATAATATGTCAAATTCAAAAACAGCAATTTATGTACATTGAGATTTTGTACACTGATCAGAGGCTCTCAGCATTCTACCGTTATTATGTAATATATGATAATTATTATACACTTTTGTATTATTTGTGTCTATATAAATAGTTTGAATACAGGTAAATTTTTTTTGACACGTAAGTGGTGCATTTGTTTTGATCAAGTTTGACCATTTGAAACAGCATGGTTAGAGAGATGGTCTTAAAGGATTTTGTGCTGAGGTAACGCACACACACACTAACATTATTGTAATTGCTTCATAGAACCAAATTGCTATGATACATTTCTTCCAATGTAGGCAAGAATATATACATATATACAAAGCCATCCATTAATACTGGCACTGTTGTCAATGTGAGAAGAGAAAGCATAACAATGCTTATTGTTCACTTGTTACCTTTTCCCAATGCTAACATTTTCCTAACATTTTCAAACTTCTTGTTGCTGCAGTAAGAAATTAACTATATTTCTATGCATGAACTATCCATTAACTAGTTAATTTCCACTACTATCTTATATGTCTACTATGTGATGCATTTGGAGATTTAGTGCAAGTATACTGCAAATAAATATACTTTTTTAAATGTTTTTGAAGACAACATTAAAGAAATAGAAATGACCATTGCAGTGGCTTTGTCAAAAGAATAATAAATTCTGTATTATTTGGTATAATTTTTATTGTTTTTTTAAAGGATATAAAATAGGGCTGTCAAAATTAAAATTAATTTTAACGGCACTACATACTTGACTTAGTACTTCACACATTTGTTTTTCACTTCTGGGGTTGGGATTACAAATCCTACCTTCCTTCTCAGTACTTTTGTATTAAGCAATGGAATAATTTTATGTTGGATGAAGTTAACAGTTAATTTTTGAAGTTTTGCAGCTGTGCTATTTACTCAAGGCTACACTTAGCATAGCATAAAACCAAACAATATCAAAAGGTAGAAATAGTGTAAAAGATGTTGATACAGTGCCATATACAGGTTGTAGCTTTCATACAAGTGCATCACTAATGTTTGTAGATGTAATTTTAACAGACTGAGTGGATAGTCAGTAATGTCCTTGTATCTATGATCAAAACATTATGGCAAAATGATGCAGTTTATATAGAATGCGTTTAATGAAAGAGGTGACCTGCCTGTACTTATGAATCAAAAAGTCATTAATTTCCAAATGTTGCCGCCAAGTATGGTCACTGTTTTTGTATGAGACTTTAAGTGTACATTTTTATTGTCCATTAAATTGCACAAACAATTTCCCATGCTTTATAATCTTTGATTATACACTACATGTTTGTAATGTATATACAACAGAGTCTCATGGCATTGTAGCTTCCTGTCTACATTGACTCTTGGTCTCTTTTTGGCAATGAACACAGCAAAAGTTTCCCATGGTTATTGTTTTTTCTTTTTCTTAAAGTGTCTCATTTTAAAATGTTTTCAGGACAAAAGTCAAGAGCATTGAACTTAAAGTAATGTTTAGCATATCCTTGTAGAAAACAAAGTAAAACAAAACAAAATAAATAAATCTTCACCTAAAAGACAACAAGCATGTTTGTCTTGAAAGCAATCTACAGTCAAGGAAGGGTTTTCATTTGCTGTGTAATTTCCAGCAAGGAGCAATTGCATGTAAGAGAAGCCTATTTACAATACAGCAAGAAATCATTTTGAATAAACCACTGCCTCAGTGACATCTCTATTTAAGGCACCAGACTGATCAGTCTTTGTCCTATATGTTCCACATTAAGTCATTATCTATGCTATTCACTCCATTAATTTTGCTGGTTTTATTAGCCAAGTGTTCTGCCTGCATGTCCTGTTGACAGGCATTTCCAAAAGCTAATCTGACAGCTAATGACTTCATTAAGTGCAGCACATTAATTGGCTTACTTCAGGGGCTCATCTTTAATTGGCATAAATAGATTCACACCTGAGCGCACCTTTATCTAAGCTGTAACGCAAACAGGAGCAATTTCACAGTGTAGATACCTACTATCCATCTAAACAGTGCACAAAGCAAATAAGATGACTCAAATACACCAAAATCACAACCCATAAACAGTGGGTCTCTGGAATATTGCAGTAGATGTGAAAGGTTGATTAATGTGTGCCAGAATGAAGAGAGGTGTCTGACAGTGTAATTAACACCACTGTTTACCTTGCCATACTGTGATCATTGGCATTCTCGGTGGGGTTACTCTAAGCTGACAGTGGCTGTGTGTGTGTGTGTGTGTGTGTGTGTGTGTGTGTGTGTGTGTGTGTGTGTGTGTGTGTGTGTGTATATGTGTGTTTAGCATGCATTTTTGCACAGTCAATGGCATAGGGGTGAAGGACTGAGGTAGGCATTAAATAAAAAGTTTGCAATGCAAAATATTGGCTGTAGAGTATTTGGAGTGTGTGTGGGGGGAGAGGTAACTCACACATACACCTACTCCCACATCTCCATGCGAAGCCTGGTCAGTGACCTAACTTCATAATGTGAACATTTTAGATACATTTACTTACACAAAGTAGAGCCTGAAGAAATACTGCCATCTAGAGGAATCTGTTAACGACTGTGCAACTGGAGCTTCTAATTGATTATGAATAACGAGTCTTTCTTGCGTTGTAAAAAAAAATAATTTGGCCATGGCTAAATTACACTGTATATATATATATATATATATTGTATAAATGTGGTGTTGGCTGGTTTTAATTCTTTCAAGCTCCAAAAGAAATAGGTCTTAGACATAAAACAAAGTTTTGCATGCTAATTTTGAAATATATTGTACACAGTTAAACATGTATGTTATTATGTTCAAAAGCAGTTTTGTTGTTAAATTGTTGTAGACACAATAGAACGGGATTTTACTGTATTTATTACTCGAAGGAAAAAAAAAATACTATACAGTATTTTTGTAAACTGCAGTGAGCATGCGGGAACTTTGATCAGTTTTGATTGCGCGATATCAAAATACATTACATTTGCTACTGCAACAAACCTGTTTTGTGCATAATGAAAGTGAAACTATCTTTTATTTGCTCCTTTTCAGTGATTAACACGCTAACTGCAACATCGTAATGTGCAGCTGGATTTCGGACTCGGATTATAGTATTCCCAGTTACAGGGTAAATTTCATTCAGCATGAGATAATTCATCCGCAAAGTTATTTTTCCCAAACATGCATTAAAATCCCATTGATGTCTGAAATGACTGGTGATAATAGGCTATCAGATTGCTTTTCTGAAATTCGGGGGAAAAAACAAAAATCGGTGTCTGTGTTTTACTTTTATGTTGTTTTTATTTATTTATTTATTTATTTTAATACATGAACAATATTAAAACGTAATTCATATTCGTAGTTTTGGTATTGCTGTTGTTACTTCGCCCAGCATAGAATATTTATAGACATTTTATTTTGATGGAGATTATTTAGGCTGAGAATTTTTTCATGCGCATGGACTGTCTAGTTTGACTTGTCAGCATGTTTTCCTGTCTGTTCTGTGGACATCAGTGTAGCACTACAGTGGCTTATGTGAAACACATCAGGATTCATAATGTAGCAATATCTCTAAATTGCTGCTTCATTGTTGCACCCAAACCTGCAACAGGCAATAAATTACAAAGTTGCAGTTTAAAAATCTTTACAGACATCAGACATACAGACATACAGACATTGTGCCCCTGTCGTGCCCCTTCAAGCAGTGGGATACGGCATTTATAGTAATATCTACATTTACCTCTCATCTGTCAAGGAAATATTCATTGCAGTACTTAGCAATTGGCATAAATCAATTGGCATAAATATATATAATTTTTTTTATAATTTTTTGTTTGTTTGTTTGTTTTTAACATATATATATATATATATTTTAATAAAATGATATATTATATATATATATATATATATATATATATATATATATATATATATATATATATATATATATATATATAATATATCATTTTAATATGAAAGCCAATATCATTTTAATAAAAATGATATTGGCTTTTGTGGTTTGTGCTTGCAGTGGAACTTCACTCCCAGTGAACACAATATATACACATTTTGACTTAAAGGTCTGTCCAGAGCAGTTCATGTTGAAATGCATTTCTTATGTTAAAAAGACAGGACTTTGTGACTGTTTAAAATGATTTTAGTTTTCCTGCATTCATTTGTAATCTGGATATGTAAAATTAAAGTTGTCATTGCTGAAATGGTTTTTTCTTTTTAAAGGTTCAGGTGAAACACTAGGAAGGCATCAAATTAAAATTTCCTATCAAATATTTAAGTGAGCAGCCATAGGTAACTATGTCTAGGAAAATCAAATATCCATCTGTGGTAAAGTTTTGGTGGAAAACTTTAAAGGAAGCAGACTCATCTAGGGCCCATCCTTCTTTGGCATTAAAATGATGATCATGTGCATTGGAAATTGTATCAGAAATGGCGGAAATACTAGGGTATGAGATTTGTTGTCCTTGAATAAATTGACATCTTTAATCTGGACTGAAACATCATTATGACCAAAATATCTGAGTGCTGGAGCTTGTTAAGAAAGCTTTAATTTCCTTAAATCTAAATAATTGTGATAAAAGAATATACTTTGTTCTATTTATGTTATCCATGAGTAATCTTTATTCACTCCACACTAATTGTAAACACACGTTTGTTTTTCAGGCGTTTCATCTGGATCATTTTGGAAAAGGGCACAAAATCTGGTGGTCTTATCAAAGCGGGTGGGGAGGGTCACCCAGAAAAAGACAACCGTGAACCCTTGTGTCTCCAGTCTGCTTGACAAAATTAATGGATTTAAGTGGGACTTTATATAATTAATACACCTTTAATTTACAGTAACTTGTTGGCAACCGTGCTGCATTCTTTACTGTTTTTTTAATAAACAGTAGCCAACTGTAACACAATAATTTGACAGTAACGTGCTTACTGTGAAGTTCTTTTTTAACAGTGTGTGTATTTCCGTATTTTAGAGCATTCTGGCTCCTATACTAAAATGCAACTTATAATGACAATGTTTTGTTTGATTTTCATTCAATTAGCATATTATTGCTTCTCTTTTGCCTGAAACATTAAAACCAACCAATGTATCCTATTAATAAATAAGTATATGTAAAATATTGCATTATATTCTAAACCTCTTGAATGTTATTCTTAGTTGGCAATTTGTTACCGATTTTAATTCATAATACATGCCTATAGGAATTCATCATACCCTGTAAAAATCTTTAACTTTACGCCCTGGAAAATAAAATAAATAAAGTCCAACTTTTTTTAAGGTGCATGTACACATTATTAACCAGCATGACCAGTTATAATGATTTTGATTATTTTAGAATAAAAACAGCTGTTTCTAAAAGATTTCACTGTTAGTAGTGCATGGTGCTATAAGAATTCACCACAGCTGGGAAGAGTTTTCAATAGGCCTCCAGCATAAAGTTGTAGAAAGGCACATGTTAGGAGAAGGCTAAAATAAAAATTTTAAGCTTTAGCCATTACTCTGAGTAATGCTCAGAGCATCATTAAGAAGTGGAAAGCATATGGTACCACCAACATATTGCCTAGATCAGGCTATCCATTTAAACTGGATTACTGAAACAGGAGGAAACTGATAGGAGAAGCAAGTGACCAAGAGACCAGAGGCAACTCTGAAGAACTTACAAGGTGTTATGGCTTGGACTGGTCGGTCTGTGCATGTGACAAATATTTTGAGATTTATGCAAAGCTGGCCTGAAGGTTTCCTGGTGGTCTAGTGGTTGGGATGTGGCGCTCTCACCGCTGCGACCCGGGTTCGATCCTTGGTCAGGGAACCAACCCCAGCCACTCTTAGTGCCGGTCCCAAGCCAGGATAAATGGGGAGGGTTGTGTTAGGAAGGGCATCCAGCATAAAAACATGTGTCAAATCGAACGTGTGGACCATGAATATGGATGATCCGCTGTGGTGACCCCTAATGGGAGAAGCCAAAAGAAAGTTTATGCAAAGCTGGCCTGTGTGGCAGGTTGGCAAGAAAGTATCATTCCCTGAAAAAAGTGCCTTACAGTCTTTTTTGCACAATGTGAAAACACACCTGTAATTCTCTCCTGCCATATGGCAAAAGGTACGGTATGGTCTGATGATCCAAAATTGACCTTTTTGGACCAAGATCCATGTGCTATGTTTGAAGAGAAAACACAGCACACCATTAAAAAAACATCATACCTACTAAATGGATGAATAACTAGCTTTAAACAATTTGCAGGATGTCTTTAGCTTACTATAGTATTTCGTATATATGATAAAGTATTCAGTTATTTCTGGTGTTGTGCACTTATTAATTCAATTTTGCTTGTATAATTTCTATAATCAGTTTTACAGAATTAAATAGTCTATAAAATATGAATTTATAGGTTTATCCCTAATGAGAAAACCAGTGGTGACAGTGACAGGGAATAATGAGAGGGTATGAGGAAGAGATCTTGAGAGGAACCAAACTCAAGAAAGTTTTTAGTGAACATTTAACTAACTAGGATTTATACTTACTCTACTTACTTACTTACTTTCTTGGGTGTTTCTCTTCAGCAGAGACTGGGTAATTGGTCAGAACTCAAGAGAAAATTCAATGCTGCCAAATAATTCCAAATACTTAAGAAAAACCTGTGTTCCTCTGCTGGACAGGTGATTGGTAGGTCATTCAACTTCCAACACAACAATGATCCTAAGCATAGCTCTAAAAAAAACAACTTAAACTGGCTTAAGGACAGGAAGGCAAATGTCCTCAGCTCACCAAGTCTGAGCCCTAACTTAAATCTGATGCTCACTTTACAATTTGACTGAAATTGAGCAGATCTGCAAGGAAAAATAAGCAATTATTTTAACAATCTAAGTAAAGCTACTACAGACATTTTCAAAAAGATTAATGGCTGTAATTAGAGCAAAAGTTGGCTTCTTGAAGTATTACTTCAGAGGACTGGTGACTTTTTTTTTCATCCCTGTTATACTAGTTTTCAGTATTTAATTTTATTACAGTATTTTTTTTAAACTGTTGCCTTTTTCTTTTAGCAATTTGATGTAAAGCAATTTGTAAATAAAGCAGGAAAGGGTTTTTTGGAATGGGTTTTGATTTTAATTCTTAGGACAAATAAATTAACCATTTCAAAGAGTCATGCTGAATGGCAGGCACTGTATACTCCACATATCTTGCTTTTTCTTCAGATACATTTAGCAAAATCAGTCGTTCCTTTTTATTTATGAGTGGATAAAAATATAACAATCACGCAACAAGCCACCAATCAGGGTAGAGCGCGCGCTCTGTTTTAAACTTGGCAGTGGCGGATTTAAGCGACAAGGGCAGCCGTCCAGAGCAGCATCTTGCCAAGGGGCTGCACGAGGCTTCTAAAAAAATCGATTTTTTTATTTTTTTTTTTAAATGCTCATTTGCACGATCGCGTTAATTTTTTATATAATGTAACGGTGAATGAAGCTAGTCAGGACTCGGGCTGTGCACACCACCACCACCACCCGGAGAAGTTTCCTCATCCGTACACATTCAGACAGGAACGGCGGATGGTGTGACGTCACCTCAATGAGGAGAGCTGAACCTGTATTAAATTTATGACATCAAAAGGTCAAAACCCTCAGGAACCCATTTCAGGAAAAAAAAAAGGAAGAAAGAAGTACGGGAGAAAACGTGCAAAAGATAAAGGTGTGTATGCAGCTTTATCACTCATCTCGGTATGAGGATAGTAAAGGCTAATGCATTTAATGAAATGAGTTTAATAACTGTATATCATAGCATTATAATTTATAGCATGTAGTTTATCATAATGTGTGTAGCAACAAAACAATTGCAGCCTAACCAGTCTAGTTGGATTATAGTTATATTAGATTTGGTTACCTGTAATTGAGGTGGTCATAAACGTTTTCTGTGATTGTACTGAAAAGGTCCTGAAATGAGTTTAGCAATGGGAATCGCCAGTTCAGCTTAAAAGGATCATTTGAAAAGGCATTATTATAAGAATGTTGTATGTATCATATGGCTGCAATTAGCCAATGAGTGTTATGCTTCTTGGTTTTGAGAGTTTGTTTGAAACTCCTGACTGGAACTTGCCACAACACCCGTGGCCTTATTTGCATGATTTTTTTTGCATGAAGAGGTTTTGGGCTCTAATAATTTTTTTAGATAGCAATCACTGTTAAACTCATCATTTTATTAATCGATTGGTGTGCTTAGAGTAAGTCTTTTCACATAAAGAGAAAAATTTAAGGGACATTATAGCCATAATAAATCCTAGTACTTGGATACCTAAGTACATTTGAAGGCAAATACTTTTGTACCTTTACTCAAGTTAAAGTTTAAAAGGAGCAATGTTTACTGGAGTAATATTTTACCTACTGCATCTTTACTTTTACTCGAGTAAATGCTTTATGTACTTCGTCCACCACTGCTTATCTAGCTCCTCTGTCTTGACTATACAGTACTCAAAAGAATCAGAAAATTGACCTCAAAGACTGTGTGCATGTTTTGTGACCTTTAATGCTAATATATACAGAACCAGAAAGAAAAATAGAATTTTAAAAATTAAATGAAATAAATACAATATGATACAATTTGCACAATTTCTTTAGAAGAGACATTTATAGATGTATTTCTATATATTTAGCCCATTATCTGTTTTTATATATATATATATATACTCAATCATCTCAACTGCTTCGAGAGCGTCTGTAAATTCCACTGTAGAGTCCTTGGTTTGCCCTAATACTGGATCCAACACTATGAACTCTGGTCCATATTCACTGACCTTTGATAGTTTCTATTATTTCAGCTTTAGCTTATTATTATTATTATTATTATTATTATTATTATTATTATTATACACAAGTAAAAAAGGAAAAAAAAAAAAAAAAAGGATCAAGGTTGGGTACAGGGGGAAGCAACAACCTGACAAGCTTCAGTGCAAATGTGCTTAAATATAATTGATATGATGGGGACTGATCGGGTTTTGTGTTTGACAATCTCTCGGACTCTAAATTCTATATACACTTATTGAAAGCTTAAAGAAGTCTTCACTTTCACCTTGTCAACTTGACTTGAGGTAACATTGAGTGGTTCAGATACACCGATTCCTCTACCCATATGCTAAATGGGTTGAAAAGCCCAAAGCTTCCAAAACATACTTTTCTTCCCAGATAATTCATCAAAAGTTAGACAAAAGTAAGCTGATCAACACTATGGGATAAAAGGGTTGGGGAAAAAAAAGAACTTTTCAACTGGGGCGGGGGGGAGGCAGAGCACAGTTTACTTAAAGCAGCTTTAGGTCAGCCAGTCACAGTGAATGAGAATAGGTGCTGGTGCTGTTTTTTTTACTTAGCAGTAAAGAGAAAATAAAGAATGATTGAGAAAAGACAAAAAGGAAAGTTGCAAAGAATGTATACAAGAGGAAATGGGAATAAAAAAAAGAAAAGAGAAACAAAAGTAAAACACATTGCAACCCTGCAGCATTTTGGATTAAATTTTCAGCCATGTTCAGTGCAGTCTGTAACTTGCTAAACAGCCTCCATAATGTAAATGTTTCCATAATGTAAATGTGTCCAAATACAATGTGCAAGAGCTGAAGAAAAATGCCAACGAGTAGGGGCAGGAGCAAACAAATAAATAGACAAAATGGGGAGGAGAAAACACAGTGATGTGAAGATGCATCTGTTCACAACATGTCAGTGGAAGTTAACTTCTTCATGCTTCTGCGCTGAGCCAAACTGGAAGCTGCAACTGGTTCCAGGACTGGCTGGCATGTCTTATGATTCAATGCTGAGTAGGTGGCAGCCATTGCTCCCTAAAAAAAAAAGAAATGCCAGTTTTACATTGTTACTAAAAGTGTAATAATGTTCTCTCAACAACAATTAAAATTAATTTGACAAAATGTTTACATAAAATGTAACACAAAAAATATAGCTGCAAGCAGCGATGGATATAGCTGCAAGCAGCTGGTGCCTCCCAGAAAACAATGCAAGGTGGGCAAGTGCATCAAGTGGGTAAATATCAGTGGACTATTTTATGTTGTTACTGACCCATATGGGGACTGTAGGTAAAAGAAACCCCACATTTTAGACAAACGGGGGCGCTAGTGAGCCAATTAAGAGATACACCGTTGTCCGACCTTTTTGTCCACACTTGTGATGTATGTGACTTGTCAAATGTGATGTATGTGTCAAATTTCAAGATAATCTAAGCACGCCAAAAGCCTTAAATATGCCTAAAATAAAAGTAAAGTTTGACGCGTTGCCATGGGAACAGCGTTCGAGATATAAAAAATTCCTTTGCAATTTATTATCTACAACGTCTCGGCATCATGTTGATTACATTTGGTGTCAATTGGATGAATATCCTAGGAGGAGTATTTAAAAGTTCACCACATGCAACTGTCAAAAAATCCACCTTTTGTGACTGACACACTTCCTGGCGCCTGTTGGTGGTGCTATGTCCGAGATTCACAATAGGCACATCGATGCAATCGGAATCCTTGGCTGAACATACACAGCACGCGTCATCCGAATAAGACATTTTTTGCTTGAGATATTAGACACTTCCTGTTTCCCTGAATTCGCCATAAATTTGTCGCCTCGCCATGGCAGCACCGTTTGAGATATCAAAAACTCCTTCACAATTTAGCAAGTGCAATGTCTCGGCATCATGTTCGCCACGTTTGATGTCAATCGCATGAATTCCCTAGGAGGAGTATTTAAAAGTTCACCGCATGCACTTATAAAACAAAACAAAATGGCTGACTTCCTGTTGGGCGGAGCTCATAGTTTAGAGGGCAAAAGTCGATGAGGTCTATATGCGTACCAACTCTCGTACATGTGCGTACATAATTGCCCGATCTGTGCACGAATGTTTGTTTTTGAATTACAGGGGGCGCTACAGAGCCCCCCTGCCACGCCCGTATTCCAGCCTTTGTCCGGCCCTAGTGACAAAGGACTCTGACGTGTGTGCCAAATTTCAAGAGTTTTCGAGCATGTTAAGGGACCCCAAATGGCCCATGTGTGTAAAAAATAAATAAATAAATAAATAAATAAATAAATAAATACTAAGGAAAACAATAGGGCTTCGCACCTTTGGTGCAGGCCATTCTGGCCTGCTCCTCGGTGCTCGGGCCCTAATAAAATATATAAGAATACATAAACCAAAAAAAAACCCTTTATCTTTCAATGTCAAGCTAATCAAAATCTCCAACACGCACTTGCTCAGAGGACTCTGAGCAAACTCATACTGAAGACCAAACGTAACCTTGTACATAGATTAACCTTAGCATTGGCTCAAATAGGGACTTAGGTGGCAGAAATGCTAACCACTGCATCACTCACTGACTGCATTTGTCCAATGCACCAAATTTACACATTTTATATATATTCGATGCAATATACTTTCTAATTGTATTTATTAAATTGAGTGATCAGTTACATTGGCACAAATTAAATATGTATTAAATAAAAATTTAATACATGGAAAGATTTAATAGTTTACCTTTGTTAAAACCCACTTATATAATATACATATAGAATATACATATACACTGGCGATCAAAATTAGAGAACAATTTATAAACAATTTAACAATTCTGAAATAATGTCATCTTCACTGCTCAACAGTTGAAGGGGTTTTTGTCCTGTCTATACCATGCTACCAGAACACCTTTTTCACAAAATAACTAAGGCATTTCCAAAAAAAACATTATTTTGCAGAAAACACACTGATCAAAATTAGAGAACTACAAAGACTGTAGCATGAAAAAGATTACAACAAAATTTTCTGAAGGTTACAACAGTCAGCAATTAGTAGGAAGTGTACAGGCCTCTGCTCTGAATTACTTCAGCACATCTGCGGCCACAGGACAGCACTAGTCTCTCACACTGCTCTGGTGTGATTTTGGTCCACTTTTCTTCCAGTCTCCTCCACATTTCGGTGACTGTAGGGGGTTTCTTGGCCATAACTTTGTCACCAAGGATTTTCCAGAGGTTCTCTATTGGGTTGAGATCAGGACTCTGGGCAGGCCATGTCATTATTTCAATGTTTTCAGTTTCAAGAAACTGCTTTACCCGTTTTGCTGTGTGACATGGAGCGTTGTCCTGCATTAACACTGCGGGCTGATTGGGTGATGAACGCATGGAAGGACCCATATGTTGTTGAAGAAGGTTCTGATAAACATTTGCATTCACTCTGCCATGCAGCTGTATAAGAGGCCCAACTCCTGCTGCAGAAAACATGCCCCAAACCATGACACTTCCTCCTCCACTTTTCACTGACTTCTTTACACACTTTGGGTTCAGTCTTTCTCCAGTTTGTCACCGAACATAATGTTTCCCATCGGACCCAAATAAATTAAACTTGCTTTTATCACTGGAGTGAACTTTGGACCAGTTCTCCTCTGTCCACACAAAAGCTTAGTCTAGCCTTTTGATTCTTTCTACTAATGAGAGGTTTGGTAACTGCAGTGTGGGCTTTCAGTCCAAATGCTCTTAAACGTCGAGACACTGTATGACCAGACAGATCCTTACCCTGTTCAGCGCTGAACTGGTGAGCAATTTTAGCTGCATTGTGGAAACGATTGCCCATTGAGATCCTCGCAGTATCCTGTCCTCTCTTTTATTTGTCTTCCGTGGACGACCAGCCTTCTTGGCGGACTTGAATGAGTTTGTGATGTCGTAAAGATTCAATATTCTTTAAATCACAGATTTGGAATGACCAACTTGTCTTGCTATGGCTGATAGGGTCATCCCATTGGCCTTCATCTGGACAACCTGCTGCCGGAGGCTTTCAGTCACTTTAGAACGTCCCACCATCTTGCAGAGTCAGTGAAACTGGAAGTTAAGCTGCCAGTTAAATAGGGGTTGACAGATAATCAAGGAAATTAGCACTAGGTGCCAGATTAACACCAATAACTGGGAGGTATATGAAAGTGTTCTCTAATTTTGATCAGTGTGTTTTCTGGAAAATAATGTTATTTTGGAAATGCATTAGTTAAATTGTGGAAAAGGTGTTCTGGTAGCATGGTATAGACAGGACCAAAACTCCAAAACTGTTGAGCAGTGAAGATGACATTATTTCAGAATTGTTTAATTGTTTATAAATTGTTCTCTAATTTTGATCGTCAGTGTGTATGTATATACACACACACACACACACACACACACACACACACACACAGTGAGGAAAATAAGTATTTGAACACCCTGCTATTTTGCAAGTTCTCCCACTTAGAAATCATGGGGGGGTCTGAAATTGTCATCGTAGGTGCATGTCCACTGTAAGAGACATAATCTAAAAAAAAAAAAAATAATCCAGAAATCACAATATATGATTTTTTAAAAACTATTTATTTGTATGATACAGCTGCAAATAAGTATTTGAACACCTGAGAAAGTCAATGTTAATATTTGGTACAGTAGCTTTTGTTTGCAATTACAGAGGTCAAACGTTTCCTGTAGTTTTTCACCAGGTTTGCACACACTGCAGGAGGGATTTTGGCCCACTCCTCCACACAGATCTTCTCTAGATCAGTCAGGTTTCTGGCCTGTCGCTGAGAAACACAGAGTTTGAGCTCCCTTTCCAGCCTTGTGGAGGTGTACAATTTTGTCTCTAGTGTATTTGGACAGCTCTTTGGTCTTGGCCATGTTAGTAGTTGGATTTTTACTGGTTGTATGGGGTGGACAGGTGTCTTTATGCAGCTAACGACCTCAAACAGGTGCATCTAATTTAGGATAATAAATGTAGTGGAGGTGGACATTTTAAAGGCAGACTAACAGGTCTTTGAGGGTCAGAATTCTAGCTGATAGACAGGTGTTCAAATACTTATTTGCAGCTGTATCATACAAATAAATAGTTTAAAAATCATACATTGTGATTTCTGGATTTTTTTAGATTATGTCTTTCACAGTGGACATGCACCTACGACGACAATTTCAGACCCCTCCATGATTTCTAAGTGGGAGAACTTGCAAAATAGCAGGGTGTTCAAATACTTATTTTCCTCACTGTGTGTGTGTGTGTGTGTGTGTGTGAGATTATATATATATATATATATATATATATATATATATATATATATATATATATATATATATATATATATAAAAATGTATTTATTTATTTATTTTTTCTTTCCCACGAATATAGTGCACCCGGAAAGTTTTCACAGCCCTTCACTTTTTCTAAATTTTTAATGTTACAGCCTCATTCTAAATGGATTAAATTCATCAATATTGTACGAACAATGGCCCGTAATGACAGTGTGTTTGAAATCTTTACAAATTTATTAAAGATAAAAAACAAAAAAAAAAATCACGTATTCACAGCCTTTGCCATGACCCTCAAAATTGAGCTCATGTTTATCTTGTTTACACTCAACATCCTTGAGATGTTTCTAAAACTTGATTGGAGTCCACCTGTGGTAAATTCAGATGATTGGACATGATGTGGAAAGGCACACACCTGTCTATAGAATGTCACACAGTTAACAATGTATGTCAGAGCACAAACCAAGCCATGAAGTCCAAGGAATTGTCTGTAGACCTCCGAGACAAGATTGTATCGAGGCACGGATCTTGGGAAGAGTATAGAAATATTTCTGCAGCATTGACGGTCCCAATGAGCACAGTGGCTATCATCATCTGTAAATGTAAGAAGTTTGGAACCATTCCGAGAGCAGGCCACCCGGCCAAACCGAGCAATCAGGGAGAAGGGCCTTAGTCAACTTCAAAAACCCAATGGTCCCTCTGAAAGAGCTCCAGCATTTCTCTGTAGAGAGAGGAGAACCTTCCAGAACAACCACCATCTCTGTAGCACTTCATTAGTCAGGCCTGTATGTACTGAGGAGTGGCCAGACAGAAGCCACTCCTCAGTAAAAGGCACATGACATACCACCTGATCTTGCCAAAGGACACCTACAGGACTCTCAGACCATGAGAAACAAAATTTAAACTCTTTGGCCTGAATGCCAAGCGTCATGTCTGGAGGAAACCAGGCACCGCTCATCACCTGGAGAATCTCATCCCTACAGTGAAGCATGGCGATTGCAGCATCATCAGCATCAAAACAGGCGTGCCAAGCATGTAGCAGCATACTCAAAAAGACTTCAGGCTGTAATTGGTGCCAAAGATGCTTCAACAAAGTATTGAGCAAAGGCTGTGAATACTTATGTACATGTGATTTCTTTTCATTTATTATTTATTAATACATTTGCAAAGATTTCAAACACACTTTTTAAAATGTCATTATAAGGTATCGTTTGTAAAATTAGAGGAATATAAAGAATTTAATCCATTTTGGATTAAGGCTGTAACATAAAATGTGAAAAAAGTGAAGCGCTGTGAACACTTTCCGGATGCACTGTATGTAAAGAATCACCTACTTGGTGAAGTTTTCAAAATGTTAAAGTATTTTTTTACACCACTCTATAAGCTCATTTACAGAGAAATCAGTTTTACCTTAACTAAATGAGGTGCATCGTGCCGAGTAAGCTGGAAATGGGGCAGTTGGTCCCGGCAGGCGATCCATGAGTGTTTCAGTACCTGCTCGGCCGAATACCTCTGATGAGGGTCCACATGAAGCATGTGAGATAAAAGATCCTGCAGGTGAAAGCAAAAAGGTATGAAAAGTCTAATCACAATTACCACACTGTAGTAGTAAATTATCTAAAGAACAGTATATATAAAACAATAATATATAACAAAAAAATTATGATAATAAATATACGAAAAAAATATATTACACACAGTATACTCTACAGCATCTCACAAAAGTGAGTACACCCTGCACATTTCAGCATCCATTTTATTATATGTTCTGAAGGGACAATACTTTAGAAATGAAAATTAGATATACTATAGAGTAGTCAATGTGCAGCTTGTATAGCAATATAGAAAGATAAGAGAAAATAACTGAACATACAGCCATTATTGTCTGGCAACACAAGTGAGTACACCCTATGTGAGAACCATTATTATCTAACACTGCCTTAATAATCCTGGGCATGGAATTCACCAGAGCTGCACAGGTTGTTTCTGAGATACTCTTCCACTCATCCATAATGACATCACAGAGCTGCTGTATGTTACACACACATGGCACTTCTTCACCTTCAGCTTGAAGATGCCCAAAAGGAGACATATTTGGACACTCCATCACCTATACTTTCAGCTTCCACAGCAAGGCAGTAGTCATGTTGGTGGTGTGTTTGGGGTCATTATTATGTTGGAAAAACTGTCATTCTGCCCAGTTTCTAAAGGCATCATGTTCTGCTTCAGAATGTCACAGTACATGTTCGGTTTTATGTTCCCATAAATGAGCCGCACCTCCGCAGTACCAGCAGCACTCATGTAGCCACAGACCATGATGCTACCAGTACCATGCTTGATTGCAGGCAAAACACAATTTCCTTGGTAATCCTCACCAGGGTGTCTCCACACATGCTTGACACCATTTGGGCCAAACAAGTTTTCTTATTCTCAGACCACAGGACATGGTTCCAGTAATTCATGCTCTGGACAGGTTGTCTTCAGCAAACTGTTTGCAGGCTTTCTTGTGAGCCAGCTTCAGAAGATCTTTCCTTCTTGGACGGCAGCCATGCAAACTGACTTGTTGCAGTATGCAGTATACGGTCTGAACACTGACAAGCGGACTTCCGCTTCTGCAACCTCTAAAGCAATGCTGGCAGGCCTCATGCATCAGTTTTTTAAAGTCAGCTTCTGCACCTGACGCAAAGCACGAGGACTCAACCTTTGATGAACCCTTGCGAGGCCTTTTCCAAGTGGAACCAGTCTTGGAAAACATCTGTATGATTCTGGCCACTTTACTGTAACTCAGTTTCAGTGTGTTACCAATCTTCTTATAGCCTAAACCATCTTTGTGGAGAGCAACAATTGTAATTCTCAAATTCTCAGAGTTCTTTGCCATGAGGTGCCATGTTGAACATCCAGTGGTCAGTATGAGAGAATTGTATGCGACGCACCAACATGAACATGATGAACAGTAGGGACCCTGCACAAGCGTAGACAGTAAATGTTTGTTTAGCTCAGATTCTCACATGTTGGATGAGAAATGAAACAGACATTTTTGTCTGTTGCTTGATAAAAAATAAATAACTCCTAAATCATTATTGGAATCGGCCAGTTCGCTTGTAAAATATTGGTATCGGAATTGGGCATTTAAAATCATGATCGGTGCATCACTAATGAATAGGAAATGTGGCTTTGCATGGTAAAAATACGTACACCTATTATCACTTAAGGTGTACTCACTTTTGTTGGCAGTTATTTTGACAGTAATGGCTGTATGTTGAGTTATTTGAGATATACTTAAATGGTTGCTGAAATAAGAGGGGTGTACTCACTTGTGTGAGATACAATATATATTTTATATATATATATATATATATATATATATATATATATATATATATACATATATATATATATATATATATATATATATATATATATATATACACATATATATATATATATATATATATATATATATATATATATATATATATATATATATATATACACACACACACACACACACACACACACACACACACACACACACATACATACATACATACATACACACACACACACACACACACACACAGAGAAAATGCCAAAAAGTCAGACTGCGTACAGATGCGTAAATAAAAAAGAAATGAAAGCTGTAAATGAAAATTAAAAATGTATATAATTCAAACATAATTACTAATATATAATCACTTTTTAAAATTCTTTTTAGGTTAATCATGAAAGAAAAGGGCAGAATATTTATTATTGTTCGACCTTTGAGGAATCAGATACAGTATCCCAGTTTCCTCCACTGAGAGAGAACTTGCCACTGCCGATACGCAACAGAATCTCCTCTGGAGTGTCATTGGGGCCGTTAGCAAACGGGGTGTACCTTTAGAGAGCCGAAGACAAAACAAATTAACAGAAGCTGAAACATACTTGGTCCAATTTCTATTTGTATTAGTGCAATGAAAAAAAATATTTTATAACTGAAATCATTATTAAGGTAATATTATATTATATAATAAAAATATTATAAGATTGACACATGATTAATGCCAACCTTACTAAAATCCTTTAAATATATACAAAAGCCATAAGTATCATAATTATCATTTTTAAACAGTGTTATGATCGATCCTGCTTTACATAAGGAAAGTTCGCAAACTATGAACTAGTTACTACTATACTATATAGTTACTACTTTTTAAAAAAAAAAAAAAAAAGAATTTGTCCTTATATTTATTTAGAAATTACCGGTAGATATACATTTAGTAGCAGCACTTTTTATTAGATCTCTTGCCAGTGAGAATGACAAATATATTTGCTGGATTAGATTTCAGGAGTGTGTAACTCACTCACCCAGCTAGCATGGTATAAAGAAGAACTCCCAGACTCCAGATATCACAGGCTGCATCATAACCCTGACGCATCAATACCTACAATCTCACACGCACATACACAAACAAAAAAAGGTTTATTTAGGATGACAAAATGTTTACTATTTTAAGACAGTGTTCAGGAAGGTAAATTAAATCAGATTTTAACAGCATTACAGCATAACAGAATTGAGATAAAAAGGCATTTAAGGGTAGGATTTTAAATCACTAACTGCAGGACCAATGACAAGTGCACTTTTTGACAGGGCTAGAACGCTATATTAAATCTTACAATGCAAAACTGTTCATTTACTATGCATGTACAAATGGAACATGCTTCAGTGCAGGGTGACCTTTCTACAATTCAACAGCCTGAGGTAATGTTTAAAAATGTATAAAAAAAAAAAAAATAATAATAAAAAAAAAAAAAATTGACTAGGAGAAAAAAAAAGAACTACGGTTTCACAGTTGTTCACTTCTCAGGAATAAAAAAAAAATCTAATTTAACATTTTCAATCTTTATTAAAGCACTTAACCAGTCCACCATACATTGTACAGTGCATTGTTTAGATGTTATTTTTGTGGATTGTTCTTGCATGTAAGGTGCTTTTCATATACCATAGGCAACAGAGCATAGATGTTAGCAAACATAAGCAAGGAACAAGCATCACAACGAAGGTATGCACAGTGAAGAGGTTTCACGAACAGACAATTTTCCAAATGAAATTACAGATTTAACAGACCTCTTTAACACTAAGAAATTATCTCACCTCGGGTGCTACAAAGTTAGCAGTGTAACATGGCGTGAGCAGAAGTCCATTATCCCCCCTCAACTGCTTGGCAAAGCCAAAGTCACAGATTCTGATCGAGTCTGGGTTACCCGAATCGTCCATGTACAGAATGTTGCTGGGCTTCAGGTCCCTATGAACCACCTGTGAACAGATGTGTGATTCTTAACTCACATTCAAAACTGTTTAAAAAATAAACAAATAAATAAATAAATAAACACAATGGATATATCCAAACTAAGAATGCTGATTAAAATCCAGATATTAGATGTTGCTAGATGCGAGAGGTCATATATGTGAGTCTACCAGACTACCCATTCTATTGCCACTTTTATATACTATAATTATTCTTTTCACAAATAATTTCATGCAAAACATGCTGTATTTTTTTGTTTACACAGGTTGTTTTTGTTTTATTATATTGTGTTTGTAGATCTGAAACACGCAAGTAAATATAGATGAAAATAGAGGACAAACAGTTTTCAAGGCAATGCATTTCTCCTGATCAGGGTAAACGTGGTGTTGGTGCTGTCGCTACCTTACCCCTTGGCAGTGCAAATAATCCACCGTTTTGGTGATTGTGTAGAGCACGGCGCTCGCTTCTCGCTCCGAGAAGAACTTCTGCCTGAGAATCTTATCCAACAGCTCTCCTCCCTTCATTAGCTCAGTTACCAAATACACAAATCGTCCCTCATCATAAACCTGATTTGCAGACACACAAACATGCACAGAGTCATATTCAGAGAAAAAAATAACTATACTGCTGAGGTCTGGGGACAAGATGATGGGTTGAGACTTACGTCCTTTAATGTGATGATATTTGGATGCTGGCCGTACCGCATAAGAATTTCAATCTCCTCTGAAGGGTCCCGTTTACTTTTGTCAATAATCTGCAACAAAGCAGAAGTAAGAACAATATCAACGACCAAAAAGCTTTAAATAACTTCTGACAATGTCCCCAAACAATTATTTACTTTCATACAATTCCACCTATTTAATTAACAAGCAAACACATCTGAGAAACCCAAATTAATAATCAAGATAAAATGTAACTAAAAGTACTACAAATTATGGCACTTGCTTTAGCGTTTTAAACTGAAATATAAATGGTCAGACAGGATAACAGGGAAAAGTGTAATGTGCTTTCTACACACAAGAATGATATATTTATTTATTGTTTTACACAATGTGTAGTTCAATACAATACAATTTCCATTAGCTATTCAGTCAGCATAGGTTTTCTAGTTGGTGCCAATATCCAAAGTTTATCATATTTCTTTCACAGTTACGTTGTGTCTGAAATGTATACAAACAAAAGTTTCTTATTGGTAAACTAAATCCATTTCACTAAGGTAAAAAAAAGGTGTAATACAACTGCGGGTAAAGGAAGTTGTGATCTGTTGCATACGTTTTTAAACCTATTAAGTCTTATGATACTCTGTCGTGTTCAGGCAGAGTATCAAGCATTTTCTAGTATTTTACTGACCCCTGCTGGTTATGATAAACAACTCCTTAGCCTATTTCATGATCCTCTTTTGTGATTAGCATTTCTAACCTTTACTGCGAGCTCCATTGCTGTCACTCTGTGGATGCAGCGCTTGCATATAGAATATGAGCCCACGCCGATGTCCTCTTTCAGCTCGTATATGTCTGAGAACTGTGCTGTGCCGGTATGCATCTGAAAACACAAAGAGCAACTTCAGTACCCCACATTGCCCCTTAAAATAAATTGTGAATGGATTTGCATAGCAAGTGCATTTGCGCTTTACAATACTTTCATGATATGCAAATGCTTGACATAGTAATTTGCAGTCACTGGCTCTTTTGCAGATAATCAGCCTCTCTCCTTAACTATGGTATCATTCTTGAAAGACTCTATTACATTCAGAATAAATGATCAGGAATGAAGAATTGCTTGTTAGCTGTGATGAAGAACCAGGCTCGGGTTTGCACCTTGTCTAAAATATCAAATTCTGTTCGAAAACATTTCAAGGACCTGCTGGCTCAGGTGGAAACAGCAATAAACCTGACTGAATAGCTGACACTGAAAGGCAGAGCTGAAAGATAAATATTAACTGTGGGAGATATTGATCAGATGTTTTCACTTAATCGGTCAATCTTTATGCAAATGCTGTGTCTATGGGCAGTGCAGCCCATACCGAACAGGTTTTATTTATTACTTATTTTTCAGATTACAGTCTGAATAAAACAAAGTGCACTTTGTTGGGTCAAGCAGGCTTTTGGCAATATGTTTGATGTGAAAACAAAGTTGTTAGTAAAAAAAAAAGGTAGAGATTATGTGAGATGAAACACTGAATCGTTTGCTGTGGTTTCTTAAAACTGACATTAATGTACCAAAGTATTAAACACCAATCAGCCATAATATTAAAACCAACCTCTGAAGGTATGCTGTTGTATCTGGCACAAGACACAAACAGCAGGTGCTTTAAATTCTGTCAAATGGGAGGTGGGGACTCCGTTTTTTGCATTAGTCTAAGAGAGGCCACTGGCATTATAGAAAACACTTGCAGTGAAGAGGTGCACTTGGTCTGCACCAATGTTTAGGTAGGAGGTACATGTTAAAGTAACAACTGCATAAACGCCATGATCCCATTTGCCTAGAGAATTAGTTTGCATCTGCTGGTTTGCCTTCTTAACATAGTGCCTCCTGGTGCCATGTCTTCAGACCAGTCCACATTCTTCCATTGTGCAATATTCCAAATCTGATGCTCACATGCCTATTATAAATAAATTCGCAGTGGACAGGGTTCAGCATTGGAACTCTGACCAGTCTGTGGCATTGCAGCCTGATACACAGCAAGCTGTAATGCACAATGTGTACTGTCCCCTCACTATCAGCATCGCATGACATTTTTCAGCAATTTGTCTGGTAACATTAATGCTTATGTGGGTTTGGATCTAACAGGGTAGCCTTCACTGCACATTAACCACTACATACTGGAAACACTTCCCAAGACCTGCTGGTTTAGAGAACACCACATCAACTTAACTGACTATACACTTACTGTCTAATGTACCCTACCCCTCAACAGGTGGCAATTTAACAAGATAATCAATGTTATTCTTTCAGAGATTTTAATGTTATGGCTGGTCTTGGTGTATATGCTCAATTCTGATAACTGTCAAATATTTATAATAACTGTTATATAACAATTGTCATTTGTCATTCATAATGAGCCATTTTTATTCACTCATCTAGTTTAGTAACTTTTCTATTTATTCTGTAAATGATGGAGTCAAGTATAAAACCACTTTAATAGAACTGACTGAAATAATGCATATAAAAGTAATAAACACCCACCAGCATTTAAATTTAAAACCCATAAATAGTGGCTAATGTCATGTATTTATTAACACCTTTTTTCCCTTTTTTTCCCCCGCAATACTCTTCTCACCATATATAGCGTCTGTCAAAAATTTAGAAACACCTAGTCTTTTAGAGTTTTTTTTAAAACACGCATGTTCCTTTTGTTTATACGCAGCAACCTATACTTTGATCATACTTTCCATGCCTCTTATAAAACTTGACAAAGGTGATCTTAGCTGGTTGTACAGTTCTTTCCACCCCTGCGATCCAGTTAATCACAGAGCAGTTCAATAGGATTTCGTTTTGTTGGCTAGGCAGGCCAATCTATGATATTTAACACTCCGTCCAACTGTTTTCACTCTAAATAACACTTACAGAGCTTGGATGTATGCTTGGGGTGTATTGTCTTTTTGTATGGTAAATTTGGTTCCAATTATCTGCAGAATGTAGCCATGCTGTTCATTATTCCTTTCACCTAGAATAAGTATCCAACCTTCACAGATCCAACACAACTCAAAGCATTAAGCATACTTCTCCATGTTTGACTGTGGGTGTGAGGCATTCTGCTAATATCTTCTCTCCTGTTCTCATTCATATATAATTTCTTCTGGAAAGCCACTAGGGAAATTTCTTCCAGTCATTCCAATTCTTGTGCATTTTTGCCGTTTAAATAGTTTGTTGTATATAAAAAAAAAAAAATTATATAAAAAAAATAAAAAAATGCCTGTCTCAAAAACAACATACAGGTGCATCTCAATAAATTAGAATCTCGTTTAAAAGTTGGTTTATTTTAGTAATTCAATACAAAAAAGTGAAACTCATATTATATAGAGTCATCACACACAGACTGAAATATTCACCAGACTCTGGGATCCTGATTTCCAAATTAAATGCTAAATTTTCATCTGAAAAGATGACTTTGGCCCAATGAGCAACAGTCCAGTCCTTTTCGTCCTTTGCCCTCTGACGTTGTCTCTGGTTCAGCAGTGGCTTGACACAAGGAATGCATCAGTTGTAGCCCATGGATACGCATGTGCACTGACTCCAGCTGCAGTCCACTCTTTGTGAATCTCCCCCAAATTCTTGAATGGGCTTTGTTTCACCCTTTTCTTCCACATTTTTTCCTCTCAATTCAACTTTCTATTAACGTGATTGGATACAGCACTCTGTGAATGGCAGCTTCTTTAGCTTAACCTCCATGTGCAGGGTGTCAATGATCGTCTTCTGGACAACTGCCAAGTCAGCAGTCTTCCCCCCATGTGTAGTCTGAACCAAACTGAGACACCATTTAAAGGCTCAGGAAACCTTTGCAGGTGTTTAAAGATTAGTGAGTAGAGTGTGACACTATAAGACTCCAAAATTTGAACTTTTCCACAATATTCTAATTTTCTGAGATACTGTATTTAGGATTTCTTTCATTAGCTGTAAGCCTTATTCATCAAAATTAAAAGAAATAAACGGTTGAAATATAACAGTCTGTGTGTGATGAATCCAAATAATATGAAAGTTTCACTTTTTGTATTAAATTACTACAATAAATCAACTTTTTATTGATATTTTAATTTATAGAGATGCACCTGTAAGACTGGGTGCTTCCAAACATATTTGCAAAATATAGATATCACATTTGATGGGCCAGTCTACTTAAACATTCAATTGCAGCAGGAATACAAGCTGGTAAGTGCTTATGTGCTTCCATGTTTACCTGAACAATGGGGAGGATGTTAACTAGAGGGGAGCTCTTGCTCTCCTCCAGGGAGACTGGCGCTACAAAGCTGAAGCCTTTGAAAAGCTGGTGTGCATTTGCACTGGGAGGAATGCCTGGAGAGTCTGTGAAGGTGATGGAACATAAAACAGTTATATGCACAGAATGCAAAGTATATGAAAACCCTGTAGAAAATGATTGCAGCCAGTAGAGGAATTGCTGGCCTAGAAGATGGTGATTGTAAGGGTCAAGTAATTGCACAATTAATTTTTTTTGTAATAAAGCTGTTGGCATTAAACTAAAGTCAGTTTTAAGTTACGGGTATTGACATTTGAAGAACATGTTAATTAAACTGTTCTCTTGCCAGACACCCATTGTTCCCAGGAAAACCCCAGATCAAACACAAACATATTCAGGATTTGTTTTCAAGTCATTATAATATATCCCCTCTATGCATCATATCTGTGCAATGGCTTAAAAACACATTAGATTTAAATCCCCTAGTATAAATAGAGTTCAACAGTTTGGCTTTGACCCATGATAGTAATAGGCAGAGAAAAGAACCACCAATCACAAGACTTTATCCCTACAATGAAAGTGTTTATGGATACAATGATAACGATGAAAAACTTAAATGAAAATGTAACAAACACTACTAAAGAGTATAAGAATAATAACTAGAAACAATATGAAACCATGGAATAAAAATCTACCTTCACTTCACATTGAGAAGACCTTGTAGGTTATTTTTAAGGTTACTATTGAATTTCTTTTGGATCATTGATCAAAGTACCCAATATCCACTGACTACCTGATAACTTGGATGCATTATTCAGTTTCATTTGCTGGGTCTGTGAGGCAAGCCATTCAAATGTGTTGTATCAACTCCAAAGCATGCAGTTAAGGTTGACTCTTCTAGCAAATCAGAAAATCGACATTTCAGGATCAACTTCCAGCATCTTCAATGTGAACCGCAACCAGGATACCAACGTGATAAGACAACATTTGTTCATTAGAGCTTTTTTCAAATAAAATATGGTATTTTCTGGTAATTTCTGTACAAAAAAAGAAATCAACCCAGCAGGGAGAGTTCATAGGTACAACATTAGACTTTATGGATAATAAGAGTTCTTACCCTTTGGGGTTTTTGCTGTGAACTCGGGGTCAAAGCAGAATGTGTCGTCTGGTTTTCCCGCTGCTGGTTTAAAAGGAGGTTGAAGTTCGCACCGATATAGTTTCTGTACAGAGAGGCGTAAAACAGACAAGACAAAACCCCTGCTGGTTTTTATTTTCTCCCTATTAAAGACCTTTTAAAAGGTATGGCAAACATTCAGGCCAACCTGATGTGAGGACAGTGTTTCATTTTAGCCAGTGTCCCTGAAAGTTCAACTGTGTTGCTAATCTCGCTTTCACACCTGCACAGCCTGAACTACATGAAACTACAAGTCAGAGCTCAGTATTGCTCAAGTGGCTGCATTAGTGAAGACAAATGAAGACTGATTAACAGTTGCCTCTCTCCATGAGCACCCTTCCCTCCACTTCACGCTCAATCAAGTACCACTGTTTTCTAAACGGGTCTTACTGTGGCCATTACTGCATCACAGCAAGACCTGGCTTGCTGCCTGGCTGTCTGAAACATCCCCTGTTACAGTGGCCAAAATATGTGTTTTTCCTCTCAGTAGGTGTTAGGAACTAGAGAGAAATGGTGCTAATGAAGCCCATACAACATAAACAAGCAAAACTTGGAACAAACTGTTTCATTATTGACTTGTTGAAACAAGACTCACCTAAAATAAAAACAAAAAATAAAGTGCTGCCATAATACACCTGCCTCCCCAAATCCTCTTTGCCCCAAAGTGTAATTAATGTGGTGCTTGTCTCCCTTTACTGAACATAAGACACAGTAAGAATTTTTGTCTGGCAAAACATTTCTAAAAGATTATACAGGGTACATTGAGTGCAAACCTTGTCAGGCAGGCTACAGCAAAATAATAATAGTACTTTTTAATAATAATAATTTTGTTGTGGATCAATCTCAAGTAGCATTCTTTCATGACTATACCAGTAGGTCTTTGAGTATAGCTAAATCATAGTACATTTACTTAAGGTTTTTTAAATAAAGTATATGTGCATTTATAGTATAAATATTGTAATGTGTTTAAACCCTAAAATCTGCAGGGGACAAAATTCCGACAGTGGACAGATGTGCATCCCTGGCCTAACTTTATCAAGAATTTTCAGTTAATTGCACTAGCAAGCTAATGAAAGCCCAACTGCATTTGGATAAATTAGCTAGTCAGCTAATATTATATACATTATATACAGTTGATAATACATTTCATGTCACCACAGTTCATAATTGTGTTGCCATTTGTAGGGGGAGGAAAAAAAAAGGAATTGTGACTGTGACTATATTCCCAGTTTGGACACCTGACCATCACACAAATGCTATTTTAACAACCCATTTTAGATTTAGTCCCCTTTATTGCAACAGCTTTGGGAAAACCCAACATACGTCTGATAGTCATGTGTACACAAACTTTGACCATATAGTCTATATACACTGTTTGGAGAAATGTACTTTATGCCAGCACTATTAGCAGCATTAGTAAGAAGCAGTATTCCAACAATACTCAGGTAACAGTTCTTAGCACTAACCTGGCAATAGATACAATTATTAATCATTGAGAATAGAGAATCTTACATATAAAGAGTGTAGAAATAATTTTGAAACTAAAAGTTAAGAATTAAAGCACTTTATTGGAGAATTGGCAATACTAGATAAATAGAAAAGAAAAAAGAAAGAAAGAAAAAAGAAAAGAAGACGAAGAAAATGTACTTATCAGCAAAAATTAGGCAGTTAAACTCTGATTAGACATAAAGCTAAAAAACAGTGTTTTCAAAAAAGGGAAACAGAAAATAAAGTTCTTTGTAGGGCAAAGAGTTAAGAAGATGCTGACAAGGCTACTTTTGAGAGGATAAAAAGTGGGGAAAATTTCACTTGGGGCGCACTCTCTTGCAACTGCTGGGGTGTGCTATTGCTGTTGAGAGGTGCCTTCTGAGAGCTCTGTGGAACACGCTGACTGATTGCATTTAAAACAAGCTTGCTCCTTCCCATCCACATCTGAGAGTTTCTTCATTTTAAAAAAAGTTAAATAGTTAATATTAAGTATTTGTTAAGATAATGTGTAATGAGATTGGTTAAGTAAACTAATTAGCTTTTATTTTACTATTTAGAAGTTCCATTTAAAAGTGTTGGCATAAAGCTAAACTAAACTAAGTTAACTAAACAAATCTAAAAATTATTAGTTAATCCTAAATATTTGTGAGAACAATTTGCAATATGAATTTATTAATTAAATATTTCAAATAAAATATTCCTACAGCAGCAGTAATTTTAATCACATCTGTTTGTTTTTTACTCTTTCTAATACAAAAAATACACAGCAGAATAATGAAGACTTTATAACAATAAATCTGATAATATCATTGTAATATTGAATGCAAATATAGCTACCACAAAATGGCAGGACAATTAAAAAGTAAAACAAACAATTAACTGTAAAATATCTTTCAACCATCCTGTTTAGCAGAAAAGTGATTTTCTTCAGACATTCTGAATGATTTTGCAATAGCTGAATTTGATCAATCAGTGCTTCTCTCCATCTAATTCTACCTATAAAGTAGTACTCATAATAACCACTTTATATAAAGAACAGGACATTGTCCTGTTCCACTGAATTAGGCTGCATAAAAATTGGAACAATTGCTAAAAGACACTCACGTTCCAGTCTATGGTGGAGAAAAAGGCATGTCGTTTGATCTCCTCTACACCATCTGGACCGGCTCCTTCAAAAGACCAAAAAAAAAGAGCTAATTTAAGAAATCCAAATTATTCCAATTGTGTATTTTGTTAGATGTGTTATGATCTATTATGCTAAAAGCAAGAGATTTCACATACCTAAGCGATTTGCTGGGTTTCTTTTAAAGAGCATTCTTAAAAGACTCTGTGCTTCCAAACTTAAAAACTGTGGCATTCCCAATTTAGCTCTGTTATAAATTAAACAAATAAGAAGGCAGTGATATTCAAAAATCTAAATCATTATCAATTTACAACAACTCATTTTCAATGACCATTGCCATTTGCACATTCAAATATTAAATTTTTACTGAATCAGAAATCTGATGTATATCATGTGTATTTAAAATGTAAAATGTAGCCCCACTTACTTAAGAATCATGTTCATGGTTTCATTCCGATCTTTTCCTTGAAATGGTAATGTCCCTGTCAGCATTTCAAACTAGCAGCAAGAAAA
The DNA here is from genome assembly GCF_014805685.1 of Silurus meridionalis. NCBI lineage: Eukaryota > Metazoa > Chordata > Actinopteri > Siluriformes > Siluridae > Silurus > Silurus meridionalis. The sequence continues at coordinate 10,454,464 of NC_060888.1, forward strand.
AAGTTTAAAAATGATTTGTTTAAAAGCAAACACACAATACAATATCATTAACACTGAAATAAAAGTAAAAGGTGATCTAGATAAAGAAAACTGCTGAATCAAACGGTTGGTTCTATTCAGTACAGTGTGACAGAATGTGACCTCCATTTCACTGAAAGGCATCAGTAAGATTATGTTAAATGTGAAAAGGGTTCTATAAAAGAAACATGCAGTCATGAAGGAAGTTAACAGAGACTAATATTAATTGTGACATTTAATCTAAGCACTACAGCTAACCAATTTAAAATTAAAGTGGGTGTAATTCAGTACAATGTTTATGCTTAAATGTAGACCTACCATTAGAACACCAAGAGACCACCAGTCAGCACTCTGTGTGTGTCCTCTCCTGTTGACCACCTCAGGGGCCATATATTCCACAGTGCCACAAAAAGAGTATGCTTTCCTATCCTGGTCTACTGATTCTTTACTGAGCCCGAAGTCTGAAACAGAAGTAAACAGTGAATCAGTCCTAGAAACAGAGTGCACATTTAACGTTGTATTTAAATTCATGCATGCAAATGCTTAAGAGTTAAATACAGTAGTATAAAAGCAGATTGTACCTGTTAGCTTGATATGTCCAGCTTCATCAAGCAAAATGCTGAAAATTAAAACCAGATTCTCCAATACAGGTACACAAACACATGGATACATTAAGAAACACAAAACAAGCAAAAAAAATAAGTTGGAATCCAAAACAGTCATACATAGGGTTGCCACCAGTTTCTTATAATTGGGGGATATAATGCTACATACCCAATTGAGCCAATAAGAGACGAGATTATTACATAAAATAAGCCTTCATAATGGCAAGAACAACAGAAAAATTAGAAAGTTGCGAGAATGCATGTCTAGGTCATTGTTGCTCTATTTAAAGAAACAGCCAGTCTTCTAAAACCTACTTCTAACACAAGTTTTTGTGATAAATGCCAGAGGTTTTAACTGTGATGTGAGATGGCGAGTCATGTCAAAGTTACAAATTCAAACTTGTTTGAATGCAGCACATAATAAACATGCACAAGCTGCTAATAAGCAGTAATTTTTATTGATTTAGTTTGATATAGACTAAAATTAACACTGTTTTATGATGTGGAAAATATCATTACTTCTTTATTTATATTTAATTTATAAATGATAGCAGCTCTCATTGTGTAAACCTGTCAATTTACAACTTAAAAACTGCAAATAAATAACCTTTCGATCTATCATACACATTTTTTAAACTTAAAACTAAATAAATAAACAAAAAAAAAAACAGCCTATTCCTTTTCTGGTCATTAAGAAATACATTGTCAATTCTTAATTTTTCTATGATTAAACTTTTTATTGAAATACTATAATTATTATAAATATGCAGAAGCTGGAGAAAGAGATTTTAAACAGTCATGCCAGCAGCCTCAATGACGGTGCCTTTTCAATCAATTACAAACCTAAAATTCTGTTAGAATATACTTTAAACAAAGGGGAAACTATTGAAGATGGCTGCTGAAGGTGGCAACCCCAATGACACCAAACTCTCTGACTGTAACACATGTATATGACCATTATACATGGAGACAGAAAATGAGCACAAGTTAGTTAGAAGATAAATAAGCATTCTTAAGATAATCACATTTGCATGTAAGAATCCTTTCTGGTCTTCATTTAGAAAGCAAATGAACATTTTATGTTTTTCATTCAATTTAAAAAAGTGTTTTCACTATCATGGCTCATTTTTTTTTTAATTCTGAATTTCAATCAGCCTGAGACCATTGGTGCTGCTATTACCCACTTATCAGGGTATTCAAAAATAAATTGCTTGCTTGCATGTGGTGGAAATATCAGTGCCTAACATACAGAACAAGAAAAAGAATTGAGAAAGAGAAAGCCTCAGCATACTTAATGTGTTGGATGAACATAAACAAATTAAAAGTTAGAACAGGAGAAGAAAGGCTGCTTATTTTGTGTGTGTGTGTGTGTGTGTGTGTGTGTGTGTGTGTGTGTATATATATATATATACACACACACACACACACACACACACACACACACACACACACACACACACATACATACATACACACACACATACACACAGTAATTCCCGGACTATTAAGCGCACGCAAATATAAGCCGCACCCACTGAATTTTACAAAAATTTTATTTTGAACATAAATAAGCCGCAGGTGTCTACATTGAAACTAATGAACTTTACACAGGCTTTAACAGAAGACAGTGTCTTTTACACTGCTTGTATCTAAACCAGGGGTCGACAACCTTCACCACACAAATAGCCATTTGGACCTGTTTCCCACAGAAAAGAAAACACTGGGAGCCACAAAACCCTTTTGACATTTAAATTGAAATAACACTACATGTAATTTAAAGGGTTTTTTTTGCCTTTATGCTATGTATAATCAAACCATAATGTGTTGCATTTATGAAATCAATGAACTGCAGAGAGAATGAAATTACATTTCTGCATGCAACAAAAAAATTTTGAACTCCTTAAAAAAAGACATTGGGTTGAAGGTTACTTTCAAGTAAAAGTTCAAGTAAAACTCAATGTCTATTTGAGTCCTTCTTGTATTTATGAAAAGAACGCCGAACATAAATTATCCACCGGCAGCAAACCAAAAATGCTGTCCTCTTCTGTGTGCCGTCAACCAAAGTTTAAGAAGTCGCGTGCCGGTGGGTGTCGCACATTAGCGGTTGTAACGCATATGAAGGGCGACAAAAAACTTTAACACGTTTTATTTAGATTTTACAAGATCACCAAAATCTTTAAATTTAGAATTAAATTTTAAAAACTAACGAACTAAAATAAAATACATTTTAATTAAATACTCATTATTTATTTTCCAAAGCCACAGGGAGCCGCAGAAGAGGGATGAAAGAGCCGCATGCGGCTCCGGAGCCGCGGTTTGCCGACCCCTGATCTAAACAGTAGTATACCAATAAAGTCATTGGTCACGGTCACTGTCTTCCTCCTTCCTTTCACAACAATTTCTCTCAAGAGTTTATTTTTTGGCAGTGTCGTGCGTTTAAAAATCACCATCGGTGGAAGCTTTTCTCCTGATGCCGTACAGCTCAGAACACAGGTGAAGTGCGTTTTTTCAAGCCCAGTTGTTTTCAGCGTGACGAATGATTCGCATTTCCTGTTGACAGTCCGAGTGAGCGGTAGGTCAAACGTCAGAGGAACCTCATTCATATTTATGATGTGGTCTGGCCCGATTCAGTGGGAGCGCATCTGATTTAATATAAAGAATTTCATCGGTTCAGTTTAACCTGTTCGGCAATTTCATTGGTGTAAATGTTATGGGGCTCAGTTTTTTTAAAGTATTTTCAATGGGGAAAATTGATTTGATGTGCGAGCAAATTGAGATACGAGCTAGTCCACAGAACGAATTAAACTCGTAGGTCAAGGTACCACTCTGTGTGCGTGTGTGCGTGCGCGCATGTGTGTGATACTTGGAATTCATTGGCTTAAGCACACCTAGCATACCCAAGCATCTATCTGAAATTATGGCATTTTTTTTGCAAAAGTCAGCTAAACACATGAACTGTGCTGAGGCCTTAAAATACAGAAACAAAAAAAAAAAACAAATAGAAGGAAATACTTTACTTTTCAGGCTTCAGGTCTCTGTAAACAATGCCTAGGTTGTGAAGGTGATCCAATGCAAGGGCCAGCTCTGCAAGGTAGAATTTCACATCCTCCTCTGTAAACATAACCTAGTAAGAACTGGACAGATTTACTCTCTGATCTTTGTACAAACACAATGAAAACACAAACAAAAGTCAACAATAGAATTTACAGTCACACAAAAACAAACAAGTTACTGTTACATAATACACAGTGGACACAACCAAATCTTTATACAGAGATATTTTTATAGACAGACAAGAGAAATACAATGTTATGGGAATATAACTATTGAGTAAATCAGGGCCATTTTATTTTAGTTGCAATTATGAAAAACTGCCTTTCAACAATAAAGCCAACAACAAATAACAATTACTTTAATTTATTTTATATATATATATATATATATATATATATATATATATATATATATATATATATATATATATATATATATATATATATATATATATACACACAGTTGTGTTCAAAATTATTCAACCCCCACTGAAATTGATTGTTTTGGTCGGTTTGACGTTGATTATGATCATTCAGTCATCCTGCTTACAATTAAATCAAAGAGGCACGTGTAGGTCAGACAAATATAACATAACATTTATAATGAAATAACCACAAATGTCTTTTCTGAGCTCACATCATTATCAGTTTTATTCAACCCCCAAGTGACATTCAATCTTAGTACTTAGTACAACATCCTTTTACAGTTATAACAGCTTTTAAACGTGAAGCATAGCTTGACACAAGTGTCTTGCAGCGATCTACGGGTATCTTCGCCCATTCATCATGGGCAAAAGCCTCCAGTTCAGTCACATTCTTAGGCTTGCGCACTGCAACTGCTTTCTTTAAGTCCCACCAGAGGTTCTCAATCGGATTTAAGTCTGGTGACTGCGATGGCCACTTCAAAATGTTCCAGCCTTTAATCTGCAACCATGCTCTAGTGGACTTGGAGGTATGCTTGGGATCATTGTCCTGTTGAAAGGTCCAACGTCTTCCAAGCCTCAGGTTTGTGACGGACTGCATCACATTGTCATCCAATATCTCCTGGTACTGAAGAGAATTCATGGTACCTTGCACACGCTGAAGCTTCCCAGTACCTGCAGAAGCAAAACAGCCCCAAAGCATGATTGACCCCCCGCCATGCTTCACAGTAGGCAAGGTGTTCTTTTCTTCATAGGCCTTGTTCTTCCTCCTCCAAACATAGCGTTGATCCATGGGCCCAAACAGTTCTAATTTTGTTTCATCAGTCCACAGAACACTATCCCAAAACTTCTGTGGTTTGTCCACATGACTTTTGGCATACTGCAGTCGACTCTTCTTATTCTTTGGGGACAGCAAGGGGGTGCGCCTGGGAGTTCTGGCATGGAGGCCTTCATTACGCAGGGTGCGCCGTATTGTCTGAGCAGAAACTTCAGTACCCACATCTGACAAATCTTTTCTCAGTTCCTCAGCAGTCACACGGGGACTTTTCTCCACTCTACGCTTCAGGTAGCGCACAGCAGTCGAAGTCAGCATCTTCTTTCTGCCACGACCAGGTAGCGTTTCAACAGTGCCCTTTGCCTTGAATTTGCGAATGATGCTTCCTATGGTGTCTCTTGGTATGTTTAACATCTTTGCAATCTTTTTATAGCCATTGCCCTTCCTGTGAAGTGTAATCACCTGTTCTCTTGTCTTCCTGGACCATTCTCTTGACCTCACAATGTTTGTAACCACACCAGTAAATGTCTAGAAGGAGCTGAGTATCACAGTCATTTTAAAGCTGCCTAATTGGTGCTTATTAGGCTTTATTGCTGCTCCCTGATATCCACAGGTGTTTTCAATACCTGATTGAAAACACTTCATTAAACCTCTGTTCTTCAGAGTGGTAGTCTTTAAGGGGTTGAATAATTATGTCAATGAAGAATTCACAAAAGAAACATTTACTACTGTATTACAAAACTAATTGATGTCATTTTAGTTGCATATGGTTCTTTAAGAAGTCCTTGTAGGATTTCATTCTGAATACAATTACAAATGTACACTAAATTCCTAAAACCATTTACAGCATTGGGGTTGAATAATTTTGAACACAACTGTGTATATATATATATATATATATATATATATATATATATATATATATATATATATATACACACACACACACATATACACACACTTTTTTTTTTTTTTTTTTACATTTAATACAAGTCAAACTCAACACCAATGATGTTGACAGAAATGCTTCTATTGCCTAGTCTAGTCCTTCTTGTTACTAATTTGTTATATTGTTAAATTTACTGCAATCAGGAAAGAAGCAATTGAAGAAAAGCTATTTTAGACATTTTACCCTGACTTCTTATATCTAATAAATATAATATAATAGAAGACCAAATTGTAAAAACAGTTTATTTGAAAAAAATGTATTTCAATGAAAAACTGAAATCTCTCAATTAGATAAGTGTTCAGACCCTTGGCAGATTTGCTACAAATTTAACTTGGGTACATTCTGTTTGCGTTGATTTTCTTTTAAAATATAGATTTATTAGACATTATTTAAAAAGACACACATCTGTAGGTGCATAGTCCAATAATTCACAATATAGGTCAGAACGAAAACCACACTATGAGATGCGACAACCTCTGTAGACATAAATCTGGACAACAGCATTTACATTTACATTTGCGGCATTTAGCAGATGCCCTTATCCATAGCGACATACAAAAGTGCTTTGAGTCTCTTGTAATGAATAAATCAACACTGGTACGCAAGATTACAAACTTAATATAAATATAACCCTTGAATTCTACAAGCTTGGAAGTGCTAATTTAAGTATTTCAGGAAGGTAGGTCTTCAGTCGTCGCTTGAAGCATAAAACAAATTCTAAAGATTTTAATGTTCAAAATCAAATAAAATCAAATTTTATGCTAAACCCAGCAGCATAAAGAGTACAATTTGAAATAGAAGAGTTATGGGACCATGGGTCTTCATATAGCTGGCTGTCTAACTAAACTCAGTATCCATTTCAGAAAGGCCTTGGTTAAGAAACTGACCTGAAAATTAGAGTTCATAGATGCTCCCCTTCCAATGAAGTCAAGAGTGAAAGGTTCCTTTGTGCAAAGCTTGTTATTAAATAGCTCTGCTGCTAAATTCTAGGGTTTCTATCCTGAAGAACAGAATAAAGTGTCTGAGTACTTATCTAAATGTTATCTAACTAATTAAAATTACTTTAATTATATTATTATTTTAAATGTCAAATCACTTGTCATTTGTCCATTATTACCATGTGTAAATGATTGTCTATAGGTTATTGTAAGTATATTAAAAGCTCATTAGATTTCAATCTTAAACAAGTTTTAATTATTTTTTTCAATTGATTAAGCCACAATCCATAAACATGTCTGTGAAACACAGAAGAATACTAGATGCTGTTGCTATCCATGGTGCTGAGTAGAAACTGCTCAGCAGTACAGTGATAGGATACCTGTATACGCAAAAATATTATTCATAATTTTTTTTTTTTTTTTAAAGCAGTCTACTAAAATAAAATCTGTAAATATGTACATAAGCACATTAATTTTCTGCCAAATGTGTTCTTATGGCCTATGCTCTATTGATTTTTTTTTTTTTTTAATAATCTGTGTTGAGTAATTCAAAAGATGCTATTATTTTGATACAGCGCAGATAAAAATAAATAAATAAATAAAATAACATTTATCTATTTGACTCACACTAAAATGTTTAGTGAAACAAACCCCAAAATGTTCAACACACAGGAAAATCACATAATATTTAAATAAATAATTAATTGATAATTTAAATTTAATAGTGATTTAATAATCTTTTTCATTTTGAGGATTATTCTTTTAATTGTGTGTTTATTAGAATTCCATTAGGTGAAAAACAAGTAATGTATACAGCATTAAGAGCAACTCAAATGCGTTTTATAATTGATGAGACATGCTGGCACACATGCTAGCTTATGACACTAACAGCAGGAATCTGTATAAACTGATGTTTTAGAAAGCATTTTACTTCTATTTATGTCTATTATTATGCATGGGAGCATTACCATGTCCCCCATACTAAAGTATTGTTTACTTTATAAAAAAAAAAAAAAAAAAAAAAAAAAAGACCAAAAGGCCACAAAGACTGAACGCCAACCAATCAGTGCTTGTATTCAACCACCAGTTACCTTATTGTTATTCACTCTGAATAAGGGCTTTTAAATGGCATAAATATAAATGTAATCATTTGGAAAGCAACTAAAGGCATCTAAGCCTGTCTGTGAACGACACATCCTTAAACTACCACAGGATGCAAGTACACATAATTCATACTTCTTGATTAAAATCATGAACCGTTTATTTAATATGAGGTTTGATAGCTTTAATTACTGCCATTTTGCAGTGAGGATAACTGGGGGAAAGGCATTTAAAGGTTAGAAGATAGGAAAACAGAACACTTACCTCTTTGGATAAGCGAGTAAATACATCTCCACCCCTGAGAAAATCCAAAATTAAATAGAGCTTCCCTTCTGTTTGAAAGGCTGTGAGAAGAAGGGCGGAAAAAACAACACCTCAAACTTACACAAAGCTGCGTGTATTTCATCAGACACTTTAGACATATGGTGAACCCAACCAGCATCCCAAAGTTAAACAAGTGAGGCCAGGTGCAGGATTTGACTTGGCAGGCAGGTAGACATGCCACATTTAGCAAACAACAACCTTAATTAAATCACAGGACCAGACTGAATATGCCAGTAAGAAAATGTACTCAAAGCTGCTGTTAATGCCAAGACAGAAACAATAAGTTTGAGGCAAGAAGAGAACGCCATAATGCACGCTTACCATAGTGCAACTTCACAATGAAGGGATGATTCACTTCCACCAAAATATCTCGTTCCATCTTTGTGCGAACCCTGTCCCTTACTGCCAATGAGATCAAGATTTATTGGCACTAGATTAAAGACATTTGATCAACTTATATCATAAACAGACTCACAAAAGCTAGCTTACCTTTTAACGATGCCTTTTTAAGGACTTTCATTGCATACAGCTGACCAGCATCTGGGCCCATTATCTTCCTCACCAAGAAAACCTTATAAATCATGAATATGAATCAATATACCAAAAAAACAAACAAAAAAAAAAACTGTTTGTTTCTTCAATAATAAAGTCAGAGTTCAAAGGTCTGACTTCACCATTCAATTCAATTAAACACAGCGTCTAAAGTAATGCTTTGTTGTGTGTGTGTGTGTGTGTGTGTGTCCTTCCTAAAGATACAGTGAGGAAAATAAGTATTTAAACACCCTGCTATTTTGCAAGTTCTCCCACTTAGAAATCATGGAGGGGTCTGAAATTGTCATCGTAGGTGCATGTCCACTGTGAGAGACATAATCTAAAAAAAAAAAAAAATCCAGAAATCACAATATATGATTTTTAAACTATTTATTTGTATGATACAGCTGCAAATAAGTATTTGAACACCTGTCTATCAGCTAGAATTCTGACCCTCAAAGACCTGTTAGTCTGCCTTTAAAATTTCCACCTCCACTACATTTATTATCCTAAATTAGATGCACCTGTTTGAGGTCGTTAGATGCATAAAGACACCAAGCAGCTTGGTGAAAAAAGGTCCACTGTTGGAGCAATCATTAGAAAATGGAAGAAGCTAAACATGACTGTCAATCTCCCTCGGACTGGGGCTCCATGCAAGATCTCACCTCGTGGGGTCTCAATGATCCTAAGGAAGGTGAGAAATCAGCCCAGAACTACACGGGAGGAGCTGGTCAATGTCCTGAAAAGAGCTGGGACCACCGTTTCCAAGGTTACTGTTGGTAATACACCAAGACGTCATGGTTTGAAATCATGCATGGCACGGAAGGTTCCCCTGCTTAAACCAGCACATGTCCAGGCACGTTTTAAGTTTGCCAATGACCATTTGGATGATCCAGAGGAGTCATGGGAGAAAGTCATGTGGTCAGATGAGACCAAAATAGAACTTTTGGGTCATAAACGTGACTAAACGTGTTTGGAGGAAGAAGAATAATGAGTACCATCCCAAGAACACCATCCCTACTGTGAAGCATGGGGGTGGTAGCATCATGCTTTGGGGGTGTTTTTCTGCACATGGGACAGGGCGACTGCACTGTATTAAGGAGAGGATGACCGGGGCCATGTATTGCGAGATTTTGGGGAACAACCTCCTTCCCTCAGTTAGAGCATTGAAGATGGGTCGAGGCTGGGTCTTCCAACATGACAATGACCCGAAGCACACAGCCAGGATAACCAAGGAGTGGCTCTGTAAGAAGCATATCAAGGTTCTGCCGTGGCCTAGCCAGTCTCCAGACCTAAACCCCATAGAGAATCTTTGGAGGGAGCTCAAACTCCGTGTTTCTCAGCGACAGACCAGAAACCTAACTGATCTAGAGAAGATCTGTGTGGAGGAGGAGGCCAAAATCCCTCCTGCAGTGTGTGCAAACCTGGTGAAAAACTACAGGAAACGTTTGACCTCTGTAATTGCAAACAAAGGCTACTGTACCAAATATTAACATTGACTTTCTCAGGTATTCAAATACTTATCTGCAGCTGTATCATACAAATAAATAGTTAAAAAAAAAAAATCATACATTGTGATTTCTGGATTTTTTTTTTAGATTATGTCTCACAGTCTCACAGGCACCTACGATGACAATTTCAGACCCCTCCATGATTTCTAAGTAGGAGAACTTGCAAAATAGCAGGGTGTTCAAATACTTATTTTCCTCACTGTATGTAAATTGTGGAATTAAACTTGTGCAATGGTCATTAGCATGCCAAACATCTACATCTAATTTCAAATTCTCATACAAAATATCATCAATAAAATACACTGTATGTAAGGGTCACGCACCTTTCCAAATGATCCCTGGCCCAATACCTTAAGCAGCTCAAACTGGGAAGGGTCAGCCTTTTCACAGCCCTCCTTTACATGATGAGTGATGGGGATCTCTTTATAGGACCCGTCATCCTGCAGGAAAAAATTTTTTACCCATTATCTCATCAACCAATAATGCAGTTCTATAAAACGCAGAAAAACACGATAGGTTATTTTCTACTTAATTAAAAAAATCCAAATCAAAATATGGACAAAGTATCAGTATAGAGTATCTCACAAAAGTGAGTACACCCCTCAAATTTCAGCAACCATTTTAGTATTTCTTCTCAAGGGGCAATACAGTGGAACCCGGTTATGTCGCTGGCTTAGGGGACGCTAAAAAGCGTCGAGATAACCAATGTTCGAGACAAACGAAAACCAATATGGCGGCAATATATTAACGTGCTTGAAATTTCTTTATGTACATGATATGCGTTATTAAATGAGAATGTGCATGCACTTATTTTTGGAGGTTTTTTACACAACAGTGTTGCCGGGATTTTTTTTGATTGGTCATGTGGATCGAGATAACCTGTAATGCGGATAAGGAGGCGGAAGCTGAAGTAAACGCAAACAAAGTTTATTGAAAATACTCAGGAGATAATCCACCAATACTTGTAGCGAAGCAGTAATATCCAGTGGTGCGCTCCGGAAGCGCGGTCCACGAAGTTCTGTGAAAGCAGAGACAGTTCGTGTAGAGAATCCACGGATCCGCGCTATGGAAAGTGCAGCGCTGGGCAGCAACGGATAAACGTGGTGCAGACAGCGTGAACATGGAAAACAGCAGGATCGGGGTAATTCGGGGTGTCGTTGAGAGAATGCGGAGTCCAAGAAGAAGGGTACGTAGCGGGATATGTATACGCGATCACACAGACCGCCATGAACCAAAACATACGATCATGCACAAACAATAACGGACCACGAGTGTGTGAAGGTGAGGGGCTTAAATAGAAGATGGGATGAGTGAGTGAATGAGAGTCAGGTGTGTGTGATCAGCATGACTGCGAGGAGCTCTGTGTGGGCGGGGCACGCACGGGAGAAGAAGCAGGGTGCTTCGGAGAATGCCGAGGTTTGACAGCCGCCGAAGGGGGCGTGGCAAGGGGGATTCCTGACATAACCGACGTTCAGTGGAAAAGTTATTTTATATATATATATATATATATATATATATATATATATATATATATATATATATATATATATATACACACACACACACATACATACATACACAGTTGTGTTCAAAATTATTCAACCCCCAATGCTGTAAATGGTTTTAGGGAATTTAGTGTACATTTGTAATTGTATTCAGAATGAAATCCTACAAGGACTTCTTAAAGAACCATATGCAACTAAAATGACATCAATTAGTTTTGTAATACAGTAGTAAATGTTTCTTTTGTGAATTCTTCATTGACATAATTATTCAACCCCTTAAAGACTACCACTCTGAAGAACAGAGGTTCAATGAAGTGTTTTCAATCAGGTATTGAAAACACCTGTGGATATCAGGAGCAGCAATAAAGCCTAATAAGCACCAATTAGGCAGCTTTAAAATGACTGTGATACTCAGCTCCTTCTAGACATTTACTGGTGTGGTTACAAACATTGTGAGGTCAAGAGAATGGTCCAGGAAGACAAGAGAACAGGTGATTACACTTCACAGGAAGGGCAATGGCTATAAGAAGATTGCAAAGATGTTAAACATACCAAGAGACACCATAGGAAGCATCATTCGCAAATTCAAGGCAAAGGGCACTGTTGAAACGCTACCTGGTCGTGGCAGAAAGAAGATGCTGACTTCGACTGCTGTGCGCTACCTGAAGCGTAGAGTGGAGAAAAGTCCCGTGTGACTGCTGAGGAACTGAGAAAAGATTTGTCAGATGTGGGTACTGAAGTTTCTGCTCAGACAATACGGCGCACCCTGCGTAATGAAGGCCTCCATGACAGAACTTCCAGGCGCACCCCCTTGCTGTCCCCAAAGAATAAGAAGAGTCAACTGCAGTATGCCAAAAGTCATGTGGACAAACCACAGAAGTTTTGGGATAGTGTTCTGTGGACTGATGAAACAAAATTAGAACTGTTTGGGCCCATGGATCAACGCTATGTTTGGAGGAGGAAGAACAAGGCCTATGAAGAAAAGAACACCTTGCCTACTGTGAAGCATGGCGGGGGGTCAATCATGCTTTGGGGCTGTTTTGCTTCTGCAGGTACTGGGAAGCTTCAGCGTGTGCAAGGTACCATGAATTCTCTTCAGTACCAGGAGATATTGGATGACAATGTGATGCAGTCCGTCACAAACCTGAGGCTTGGAAGGCGTTGGACCTTTCAACAGGACAATGATCCCAAGCATACCTCCAAGTCCACTAGAGCATGGTTGCAGATTAAAGGCTGGAACATTTTGAAGTGGCCATTGCAGTCACCAGACTTAAATCCGATTGAGAACCTCTGGTGGGACTTAAAGAAAGCAGTTGCAGTGCGCAAGCCTAAGAATGTGACTGAACTGGAGGCTTTTGCCCATGATGAATGGGCGAAGATACCCGTAGATCGCTGCAAGACACTTGTGTCAAGCTATGCTTCACGTTTAAAAGCTGTTATTACTGTAAAAGGATGTTGTACTAAGTACTAAGATTGAATGTCACTTGGGGGTTGAATAAAACTGATAATGATGTGAGCTCAGAAAAGACATTTGTGGTTATTTCATTATAAATGTTATGTTATATTTGTCTGACCTACACGTGCCTCTTTGACTGAATGATCATAATCAATGTCAAACCGACCAAAACATTCAATTTCAGTGGGGGTTGAATAATTTTGAACACAACTGTATACATATATATATATATATATATATATATATATATATATATATATATATATATATATATATATATATATACACACACACATATACATATATACACACACACACACACACACACACACACACACACACACACACACACACACACACACACAGTACAGACCAAAGGTTTGGAAACGCCTTCTCATTCAAAGAGTTTTCTTTATTTTCATGACTATGAAAATTGTAGAATCACACTGAAGGCATCAAAACTATGAATTAACACGTGGAATTATATACATAACAAAAAAGTGTGAAACAACTGAAAATATGTCATATTGTAGGTTCTTCAAAGTAGCTACCTTTTGAAGCAGCTAAAAAAGCAGCTAAGTACAGAAAAACGAGTGGCCATCATTACTTTAAGAAATGAAGGTCAGTCAGTCCGAAAAATTGGGAAAACTTTGAAAGTGTCCCCAAGTGCAGTCACAAAAACCATCAAGCGCCACAAAGAAACTGGCTCACATGCGGACCGCCCCAGGAAAGGAAGACCACCTCTGCTGCGGAGGATAAGTTCATCCGAGTCACCAGCCTCAGAAATCGCAGGTTAACAGCAGCTCAGATTAGAGACCAGGTCAATGGCACACAGAGTTCTAGCAGCAGACACATCTCTACAACAACTGTTAAGAGGAGACTGTGTGAATCAGGCCTTCATGGTACAATATCTGCTAGGAAACCACTGCTAAAGAAAGGCAACAAGCAGAAGAGACTTGTTTGGGCTAAAGAACACAAGGAATGGACATTAGACCAGTGGAAATCTGTGCTTTGGTCTGATGAGTCCAAATTTGAGAGTCTTTGTGCGACGCAGAAAAGGTGAACGGATGGACTCTACATGCCCGGTTCCCACTTTTTCTTTATTTTCATGACTATGAAAATTGTAGAGTCACACTGAAGGCATCAAGGGCTATTTGACCAAGAAGGAGAGTGATGGGGTGCTGCGCCAGATGACCTGGCCTCCACAGTCACCGGACCTGAACCCAATCGAGATGGTTTAGGGGTGAGCTAGACCGCAGAGTGAAGGCAAAAGGGCCAACAAGTGCCAAGCATCTCTCGGGGAACTCCTTCAAGACTGTTGGAAGACCATTTCAGGTGACTACCTCTTGAAGCTCATCAAGAGAATGCCAAGAGTGTGCAAAGCAGTAATCAAAGCAAAAGGTGGCTACTTTGAAGAACCTAGAAGAGCCTGCTTTCAGTTGTTTCACACTTTTTTGTTATGTATATAATTCCATATATAATTCCACATGTGTTAATTCATAGTTTTGATGCCTTCAGTGTGAATCTACAATTTTCATAGTCATGAAAATAAAGAAAACTCTTTGAATGAGAAGGTGTGTCCAAACTTTTGGTCTGTACTGTATATATAAAATTATAACTATGAATTAACTCAAATTAATACTTACATTTTTTAATACTCTAATCATGGAGCATGGACAAATATGGATGCTTTATGCAAATGTGTTTATTATTAGTGAAACCATACTGAATCTACAGCATTAAGACAAAATATCCTTGTAACTGTTTTAAATTATGTAAATGATCAGGACACCACACTAAACTTTTGCTAAGGACGGTTAATGAGGGTGTACCTCTTCTAACTTTCATATGGACTACATATTCAGAGAATTTATGTAAATTGTTTTATTTAAAAGTAGACATTTCAAGCTTTTTATACATATATTTATGTCTGTGAGGCAGGTATTCTCAGATTCGGTTTGTTTTATTTGTGTTTATATAAAGAGAGGAGACAGAGATGGCAGAGAGCGCCCCCTGTCTGTTTTCTTAATTTTACAAAAGCACAGCTTTTGTTGTTATGTTGAGTATATACAAATAAAAGTAGACCCTTTACAGATTATAATGATGTATTGCTCTTATCTGTACAATCAAAAAAGACAGTGTAATTTAAGTCGATTTCGGCATTACGAGGAACAGATGCCACAAATTGCGCCAGCACGTTTGTCGACCCCAGAGGGTTAATTGCTGGATGTGTGCTTCATGGATTTTGGTGCTCGATTTGAGACTTGGTGCATCAGTAAAACAAATGTTTAGTGATTAAGAATTATTTTTAAAAATATTATTTTTATGTCTGAGTAAAGAAAGGATGTTGTGAATAAATGTGTGTTGCTTTAAAGGTTTTTATTTCGCCGCTTTTATATTTATTTATTTATATTTTGTATAAAAATAGTAAAACAGAAATGCACGCTGCATTAAAGGCATGTTAATTAAAATTATCGATTAAAATGGCATGTTTAAGTTGAGGGTATTTAAGGATTCATATAGATTTATGATATTTTCACACAGCAGTAAAAGGATCTTATAGTTTGCAAAGCATGTTTAGCTCCTCTGAGTGAAGTTCACAAAACTTTCTTTGCTTAGATCGATGTCGCAGATCAATGCCTACACAGAATCGTTTGGATATCTGTTCTGTTTGGTTAAATTTTTAGTTTATACTAGGCTATAAAAATTGACTAACATCATACTGAGCACCCTCGAAGAATACTTCACAAGAGTACATACAGATGGGTCACTAGAAGTTGCAAATCACTGGTAAACCTCAAAAATAAGTGGATCAGATTAGAGTTTGCCAAAAACATTTCAAAAGCACTGTACTTTATAGAACAATATTATCTGAAAAAATTATAGACAAAAGACAAAAGCACAAGAATGGGACTAGTAACATATAGAGAATGTAAGAAGCAGTTCTTGATTCAACACTTATCTTACGGAGTGGGCCTGTATTGCTCCAGTGAAACTGGTTCACTTATTTATTAATGTAACTACTGTCAAGAAAAAAAAGCAGATGAATTCTTAAATGTGCAGAGCTGTATTATCTGCTCAGGTTTGGCTAAATGCCTAAAAATCAATTGTAATGGTGGAATACTCTTTATGGCCAAGTGAACAACCTGATCTGTATCCAACTGAGCATTTCATATGCTAAAATCAAACTGGAGGCAAAACACCTTATAAAATGAGCAGAGACTATAGACTGTCACAATACTACCTAATAGTGAATCATCAAGGAAGAAATTCAGCATCTGGTGATGTCTTTGGGTTTTGTACTTCAGGCATGCACAATGAAATGCACTTTATGGTGGGATAAAACACTCGAATATGGTAAGAGATTGATGTCACAGGCTTACTAGAATTTGTATGAAATGAATTGCCTAGCAGAGAGAAAGGGAGGTTAAAGAAATCCATGGTCCTAACCCCACTAGATGCAAATAGAAAGAGCCTGGGACATAAATATAATGTATTGAGAAGCAGAATTGTAGCCAACTTGTGGACAGCATAAGAGTAATAAATAACAAAGCAACATTAGCTCCAACCCCCCCATAGAGTAAAGTGTGAATCTATAGTCCCTGCTAACGGAATATATAAAATAGTAGCACACTTAAAGAAGATACTAATGGATAACCATGTGCCACGTTAATTAATTCAGCAAAGCATTACGGGGTTCTCAGCAAAGACAACAACCATCCAGAAACAGAGATAAGTCCAGATTGCCAGGGTGTTAACTGTGGATCAAAGCTGCTTTAAAATCTAGATGAGAGGGACTCCACTACTTAGGCTGACAACAGGATTAAATTAGCACTCAGGTGACTCAATGAAACTTAACAAAATGGAGATCTCACCTGTTTCTGTTCTATACAGTGAGCTTATTACACACACTAAATGTAATTCATTACTGTACTTAAGTAGCTTTTTGGCATACCTGTACTTTACTGAAGTATTTCAGTTTGAGGAGACTTATACGTAGTCGTTTTACATTTCAAAGTCAAATATCATACTTTTTCCTCAATTACATTTTGAGAAATCAGTCGTTCCTTTTTATTTATGAGTGAATAAAAACTTAACTGGGCACACAGCAAGCCACCAATCAGGCTTGTTTTGCTGCTTGGTGGTATCTACTTAGCACAAACAAACCATTCAGTATCAGTTCAACAGCAAGCAGAACATTTTATGAGTAATAAATTATGAAAAAAAATCTTCTGACTAACTTGCCACAATACCCATGGCCATATTTGCAAGGTTGTTTTTTTTTTTTTTTTTTTTTTAAGTAGTTGAAAAGAAGGTTTTGGGCTCATGATCATTTTAATAAGACATCAATCAGTGTTTGACTAATTAATATTTTTATATTAATAGATTGTTGTAGGGATATAATGATTCTTCAAGTAATTCGATTACAAAAATTCAGGCTAATTATTTAATTATTATTCATTTTATGCTGCAAAATGAAAAAAAATGAAGGACTGGGGTGAAAACAGCAAGAGGCGAGGAGAAGATTCATATGAAAGCCTGTTTCTGCCACATTAAATAAAAAGTTTGCCTAATTCAGTTTGTTTTTTTTTAGCTAATTGGGCAGCATCACCCCCTCTGTAGTGCCAGAAAGCTTTACACATTGAAAATGAAATATGAAATAGTCTACAATCAATAGAATCGCATGATATTAAACTAAGCCTCCGATTCCTGGGGAGAACTCTGTCTAACAATCAGCTCTAGAGGAGACGGAACAAGACAGATGAAGCCTCATTCACACACCAAGAGTTTCAAACTTCAGTCTGACAATATGGTTACCAGTGGATGCCCCAGAAGTGTCGGATGTTTACGAGGAATTAAGTCAGAATTTGGATAAAAAAAAACTAGGCATTGCAAGAAAATTTTAATTGGGCAAACTTTTTTTTTTTATGTGTTTCCATAGGATTCAGGCAAAAGAAAGAGACAGAGTTTCCAAAGTTTGGGATCATTTCAAACAAAAACAAAAAACCTTTTTATTTTTTTATTATAAAAGTGATCTAAAATGTATTTTCATTTATGATTTTTTTATATGTTTGTATTTACATTTGATGTAATAAACTTTCTTTCGGCTTCTCCCGTTAGGGGTCGCCACAGCGGATCCTCCGCACATTTGATTTGGCACATGTTTTACGCTGGATGCCCTTCCTAACGCAACCCTCCCCAATTAATCCGGGCTTGGGACCGGCACTGAGAGTGGCTGGGGATGGTTCCCTGACCGAGGATCGAACCCGGGTCGCAGCGGTGAGAGCGCTGCGTCTTAACCACTAGACCATGTAATATTCCACAGATATTCCTGTATGCAATTTCAGCAATAAAAAAGTAATTTTTTCTAAAAAGGAAACAAGTTACTTGTTCATTTTAAGAGACCCGTCTTATATTCTCTTGTACTTCTTATCTGATTACTCGATTAATCGTTGGAATAATAGTTTTTCACAAAAAATTAGATGATTAAGCAAGAGTCTTGTAACAAAAATGATGATAGGAACATTGTAGCCATAATAAATCATAGTACTTTGGATACTCAAGTAAATTTTAAAGGCAAAAACTTTTGTACTTTTACTCAAGTGAAAGTTTAAAGGGAGCACTTTTTCTTTTACTGAAGTCATATTTTACCTTGTGTATCTCTACTTTAACTCAAGTTTGTGTACTTCGTCTACGTTTTACACACACACACACACACACACACACACACACACACACACACACACACACACACACCCTACAGTGAGTTAGTACATAGATCACTATTAAGATGGAATATGGTATAGTTGCCTTGGAGTAATATTTTGTTTGAGATACAAGGCTGAAATGAATAAGAACAAAACGCTTTGCATCAATATTACTTATGCCTCTCCTAATGAGTAGGTATGCACACTGGATACAGCTTGTAAAAAAAAAAAAAAAAAAACTGAAGAAAAAAAAAAATTGATTCTCTGTTCTGGTAGAAAAAAAAGAATCAAGTCTGCAGCTCTCCTTAAACATTTTCTCATTCATTTTCTGAACATCTTTTGACCAATTTTATTTTTAAAACTTTAATGAATCATTTGTTGTAATTAACTCGAAGTAATGGTTTTTTTGTATTAGTACTTAATTTACATTTGTATACAGCACAGGTAGAAAGGAAGATGCCTGGGCATCGATGACAAGCTAATTTTGTGTTTACCTAAAAGTTCATAGTTGCCTGGCCGAAGTGTTGATTTATTACCCAGAAAGATACCCCTTTTTTTTCTTTTGTAAAACGTAAAAAGGTTTTAATTCACTATGCATGTATATAGATTGTAACTACCGTAATTTCCGGACTATAAAGCGCACCCAAATATAAGCCGCACCCACTGAATTTGACAAAGATTTTTATTTTGAACATAAATATGCCGCACCTGTCTATAAGTCACAGGTGTCTACATTGAAACTAATGAACTTTACACAGGCTTTAATGAAAGACAGTGTCTGTTACACGGCTTGTATCTAAACAGTAGCCTACCAAGAAAGTCATTGTTCACTGTCTTCCTCCTTCCTTTCACAACAATTTCTCTAAGGAGTTTTTCTTTTGGCATCGCCATGCGTTTAAAAATCACCATCGGTGAAGTTTTTCTCCCGATGCCGTGCAGCTAAGAACACAGGTGAAGTGCGTGTTTTCATGGCCGGTTGTTTTCAGCGTGACGAATGATTCGCATTTCCTGTTGACAGTCCGAGTGAGCGGCAGGTCAAATGTCAGAGGAACATCATCCATATTTATGATGTGGTGCAGGACGATTCAGTGGGAGCGTGATTTAATATAAAATGTTTTATTGGTTCACCTGAACCCGTTCGGCAATTTAATAAATGTAATGTTATGGGGCTCAGTTTTTTGGCTTGAAGCTTGTGAAACCGGGAAAAACCCAGGAAAGATCCATAAATTAGCCGCTTCATTGTTTAAGCCGCGGGGTTCAAAGAGTGGGAAAAAAGTAGTGGCTTATAGTCTGGAAAATACGGTATATCATGTGCATCTCATTCCTAATCCAGAAGCCTGCTTGGAAATACAGTAAAATTTACGAGTCAGTGGATTTATAATTGTGCATGGATATGTTTTGGTTTTTTTTGTTTTTTGTATCAGGAGTTTTCAAGAATATGGAAATGCTCAGAAACCCATCAAAATAAATGCAATCATAAAGGAAAAAAGGGAGAAAGGGGACAAAGAGAGAGAGAAAAAAAAACATTGTACCTGCCTGTATGTATATATGTTTATTGTTAATAATTTCCAAAAAAAAAAAAAAAAAAAAAGACTGATTAAAAATAAAATAAATGCAATCTATCTCTAAACTAAAGCCTAAACCTTGACTTTGGTCCATAAAAAAACAAAAAAAACAAATGCTCTTTACCATTTAATTTCTATTAATTTTTGCAGGTTTTCAGTTTCAAGACAAAAAATGTCCCCATCAACTTACCCCAAACACACACAAAACACACACAAACACTTACACAGTGTGTGCAGGATTCTCCTTCTTCCATCGGCTCATCTGCAACCTGATGCCCATTGATCTATGAAAAAGCAAAAGCATGATTTAATTAGCACAAAACTTTCACACACTTTCACTAAACAGTGCCTTCACACATGCAAACATTAATACAAAAATTAATAAATAATCAAATGAATGAATTTGACGAATAAATAAATAAAACCTTTTTTTCCTACAATAAAAACCCGGGCTCTGAGCATGTTTACAAAATGACCTAATTTTACAAAATGACCTAATTGCACAGCAAGCTGAGTCCAAATGTTTGCATACATTTAGGCTTAGGAACTAAAGCTAATATTTTCTATATCAGATTTTCACTCAGTCAAATGATGGAATAGACTTTTAAATATTTGGTAGCATTGCTTATTGGATGTAGACTTGCACAAGCTTCTCACAATACTTTTGTGAACTACTCACAAAAATTTTTGCTCATTGTACCTGATAGAATTGAAATAGGATTGCTCATACAAGCATCAACTCAGTTCACACGTTTTTTTTATAAATCCAAATAAGAATGCAACACCTTGGTGCAGAAATAAAAATAAATAAATAAAAAGAGCAAAGATTGTACATCTTTTCATACCTGATGTCTGCAATTTCTTTTACCAGTTCCATTGGTGTTCTGGGGGTTCAAATGAACTATTTCAAAACAAAAAGCTTTTCCATCCGTACAAATCAGCTTGTGGCTTTTGTTCTGAATGATGCGGACTGTGTGGTTCAAAGATTTTAATATTTTCAACTGCTTGTAGAGATGCTTATAATAACTTCAGTCTTTTGGAAACCGTGGATTTTTTTTGTGGCAGAGTTGATTGAATTTCTTACGGTATAAATGCCAAAACACAAAGTGGCACTAAATTCAGCCAGAGTCAATTTCCCAATTAGCTCCTAATTATGACAATTATCCATTCAAAGCCTCTAAATATCTTAAAAAGGGAGCATGAATATATTTCCCCTAAACTCTTGGCCTGAACAAAGACCCTGGCTATAATTAGCCATGAGGCCTGTGGGGATGAATCATCAGGTTGTAGGATTTAAACTCCTTAGCTAGCAGCTTTGACAGGACAAAAAAACCTTAGCGAGGTCACCTTCACCTCCTTCACACCCCTCTGCTAAAATAATGGATCAAACGCTTCAACGCAAAGGATAAAATTGTAGCTAGGATCTGTTCTGTGACCTTTCCTCATGATACGAGCTGGTTAAAACATTCTCATTCAAATAATTATTCTCTCACAGCTCATGACTTTCTATGACCCTCAATGGCTTTGTTCCATACCAGAAGATTCAAGCAACTTAATGTATAAAGGTTTGAAAGAATAAGCACTTAATACTTAACATTCCAAAAAAAATATATATATAGCTTATATGAATGAAGCACAATAAAGAAGGCACAGTGTTGCTTTTGCTATTAGCAGCGTGTGATGGGAAAGCGTTGTGTAGGCGTGAACTTGCCAGCTATGTTTCGTGTGGGAGAAAACGAAGAGGTAGAACCTCTGACTATTTGTGATGACACATATGTGGTACTGATGTCAGTGTGAGCCTTTGAGGCTATTGGGGATAGTGGCTTATAAGTATGTGTGGTGTAACTGAGAACAAGCCCCATTCAACCACTCCACATGCACAAATCACTTCCCACTTCTTTTCAGACCACTGGAGACTGAGATGCTCACTGCACATCATAGATTTTATGTTTAACCATTTCTGCGTTTGATTTGTATGTTCGGCTTACTGCCTTTTGCAAGCTTTTTGGAAAGGTCTGAAAGTCCAGAAAAAAGGTAAAAATACATTGGTACATCAGCCTTCAGTGAAGCCCCTAAACTACCTGCCTCAAAACAGCACCAAAGCCTCAATGGTTAATCACTGAATTCTATGCGTGATATGTTACAAAGTGACATTTAAAATGTTATGCTAACACTTCTAAAACTTTTATCTTTGCGTCTTTTACCATTCTTCTATCTGTGTAGTAAAACTCTGTTATGAAACTTAATTCTGCTTAACTACATTTATGTCCATTTTTACCAAGCCAATTCTGGGAACACTGTACAAAGACATTACAATCTAAAGAAGAATATAGTTTTGGCCTAAATAACTAAAATATATATATATATATTTATTAGGGATGCACCAAATATTCGGCCACCGAAAATTTTCGGCCGAAAATGGCCCAAAAGTGCATTTTCGGTTTTCGGCCGAAAGACTTTGATCACCGAAAAAACACGGCCGAAACAGTTTGTTATGGTGACGCAAACAGAAACCGCTGCCTGTACGTGCATGTCTAAAACAACATGTCTGCGGTCTGGACGTGTTTCAGTATATCTGAGAAAGACCCACGGATAGCGATTTGCAAAACATGTAATGCCGAAATTTCGTCTGCAAAAACTTTCTCCACGTCGGGTTTAATTTGAAATCCAAACATCCCGATCGCTATGCTGAATATGAGAGAAACGCGGCACAGAAAAGCAAAACCCCTCCGAGAAAGCACTCCGTCTGTGACGGACGTTTTTGAAAAGGCAGGAAGTTTCCCAGTGATCGTGTTGTATTGTTGTATCTTTAAGCAGTTGCACTTGTTCTGAATGCACTTTGTTTTTATGAAAAAACATATTTAATTGTACAACCTTTCAGCAGGCCAGAGGGCCTGTGCATTATTATTTAATGTACATGAGTGCATTTAAGTTAAACATTTAAGACTAAATTTTAATTTATTTTATCCTGTGCATTGTTGCAATGTGCTATGAATAAATATTTTCATAATTTGTAATTGATTCATTCTTTGAAACTTTAATATTAATTTATGCAATTGAAATGCCTTGATTTTAGTAAGGTTAGTACACAGTCATAGACATAAATGCAATGGTAATAATAATTGCCATAATTTTTCTCGGTGTTTCGGTTTCGGCCAAGAATTTTCATTTTGGTGCATCCCTAATATAATATAATATAATATATATATATATATATATATATATATATATATATATATATATATATATATATATATATATAAAATATAAAGAAAAAACAAGCATGACCAAAATGTCACACAAACCCCATACACAGTTAACTAACGTTTAAAAAACATACCTTCTCAATATTTTTTCTTTTTTTATTAAATGTGAGACGTGTAATACACATGGCAATTATGGTTCCATTTCTACAAGCGCTCAATCAAAGACTGCTGGGTTAGTCCCTCACCATGCTGTGCTTGTTATACATTGTTACACATATTTTCTGAATTTTGCTGGCATAAACTCTGTAGTAATCCATTTCAATCACATATACACATACATACATACATATATATAACATAAAATATAAATATAAAACAAAATGTATACACACACACACACACACACACACACACACACACACACACACACACACACACACACACAATCTACAAAGATGTCACACAGAGATGATACTCACAATAATCTGAAAAAACACACACTGGCTGGTTATTCACTGGCTCATGACACATTTTAAATCTGTTGTGCTTCAACTGCAGCAGTTCCCATCCACCATGCTTCATTAACATGATTATAAAATTCAGTGTGAATTTTCTTATGCACTACTGTAGATGGAGTGTAGAATTCTGCATTCCTCTTTATCTTTCCATCATGTGTGTCTGCTGTTTAGGTCAAGTAGACATCAAATCATTTTATTACAACCCCTTACCCTTATCATTGTGCAGGATCTGACAGAATTTAAATTGTAATCAAACAGTGATTAATGTCATAGTAGACCATTTGGAAGGAGAATAAAACACACATTTCCCTATATGCTTGTGTCAAGATATTACCCATCCAGCACTGCAAGACAGCCTAATGTGTTTGGCCTGATCCCTCAAAAGGATGACTCATTCCATTTATCACGACCACTGAATGGAAACACTGCATGCACAAAATGCAGGGGAAAAAAATGTCTTACAGGCATCTCTCCTCCGCAAACATTTTGGACAATTAATGGCTCGTCTAATATCATAAAGGTTTACATTCATAAAGAATCTGAATGCAAAGCTGTTCTTTTACAGCAATGTTATTTTCAGTACTCCAACATGCTTCAAGCTCCTAGTTAGCCAGATTCAATATTGATGCAGGTTTACGCAACTAATTGATCGATCTGACTGTACTGAATACTGCAAATATACCACTAGGATAAATCTGGAACAGTTGATTAAGTTGGTTTCTTCTCTGATCACTGTTTAAGGTCTAACTAAGCTGTTAACACAGGCCATTTATACATTTATACTACATAGCTGAATTTTTGTTTAAACCCAACCATAACATCCAACTGAAGGCCTTGCCCAAATTGTTAGAAGAAAGCTGTAGGCATATGATTGTCTAGAATCACTTTATATGCAAAAATACATAATTTGTTCTGCTTAAAGTGTGTATTACCTTTGTGGCACTTATATGCAATTGTCTGCAAATGCCATCTTGAATGTTGTCTCTGTGCACTGTTGTGCCACATTTACTTTACACTACTGTAGAATTAAAATTTAATATCTATCCAGGAATCTATCCATCCATCCATATGTCCATCCATTCATCTATCTATCTATTCATCCACCCATCAATAATTTTCTCAGAGACTGATGTAGGAAGTCAGGCTGTCAGTATTCCTATTTGACCGGAACAAGAATCCTGCAGCATCAGCAGCGAAAATAACTTACAGACTTACAGCATCACGGCAGCTCCTCAGCTTTATTACCCATGTTTGGGTGGTTTATAAAATAAATGTGTTTTTCACGGTTCACACTGCAGTGCGATCGGAATAAAACCCAGCTAACGTGACAGCCACGTTAAGCTATTTTATGTCACTAGCTAGCAACCTTTGCTAAATTCGACTTAATAAGTAATCAGAGATCATCCAGGAGCCCGTACAACTGAAACTACAGTCAAAAATCTTCAGAGTGCTCAAATGCTCGCTGCTCTTAAACATGTTTTTGCCTTATAATCATCGACCCATATTAATTAGTTTTTAACAGATGGCATTATGTGGCAGTGACGCTAGTTGGATATATTACAGCTCCTCTAATCTCTGAAGAGCAGTCAAAGGAATGCAGCTGAAAAACATGTAAGTGACGACGGGCACGTTGTCCTGAAGCATTCAGCCGAGAAACACCGCACATCTACAGCCAGTATTGTGCAGTCAGGCACTGGCAAACAAGTGTATTACAAATAAACTGCAAAGTTTGTGTAACGCTTAATGGAGCAGGTAAAGATGCAACCCGCGAGGCAGAACACTAGAATAACTTGCTAGCTAGCAACTTTGCTACATCTCTCTGCTAAGTCGCGCTAGTTAGCAAAGCTTAGCGTTACAGAAAGCGTGCGCAAAGCAGGCTCAATTAAAGCCATTTTTGTTTTGACACATTTTTATACAGTCTTCGTAAACAAAGATAGCGGTCACGTACCTCAGCGTTAAAGCTGTGCACCTCCATTTTGTGCCAGGAATGCAATGGCCGGGCAAAAGGCATCATAAGGTAGAACTAGAGCCTCGTATGGGGAGCCATGCCTTCACTGCGGAAGCTTGGCGAACCCGGGTTCACAATGACGCGCAGCTCGGATGGTACTAATAATTCAGATTATATTTGTCAGTCAGTCTGATACTGGGACGCAGCTCGTCCCTAGAGTCGATTCAAGAGGCTCGGCTGGAGTGGAGGACCACAAAGCAACCAACCCGGCCGCCTCTTTACTTTCCCATTGACACACACACAGCCAACATGGCTGCCTCCGCGCGCCCCATAGCAACACAGCGGCGCATTGACGTCGAGTTTGACGCAATTGAATTTAGGGCTTCCCCCTGCCCAGGGACGTCAGTGTGTTACTAACTTTTTTTTTTTTTTTTTATAAATGTAATGATTGTGACATGACAAAACTACTAATGAAATAACAATTACAGCAATACTAATATTACTACTATTATACACTTATAGGCCTAAACTAATATATTATATTTTTAAAACCCTTTATCTCTGGGAAGTTGCTTTGGGACAATGTCCTTTGTTATTTGCTAAATAAATAAAGCTGAATAGAATGAATATAACACACTATTATTATTCATTATTATCATTCATTTATTCATCCATTCATTCTTTCTTCTACAGTGAACATTATCCTGAGTTGCCCATTGATTTACATGCAAGATTTTGAAGGAAAAGAGCGAACATAAAGGAAACCAACGCAAAGATACAAAGGACATTTGAAACCCTTCACAGACAGTATCCTAAGCTCAGAATCAAACTGGGGTGCAGGAACTGGGTAACAGAAATGGTACCAGTGCCGTGGCCATTTTATTTTTTTTGCAAAAGTAAGCAATTCATTAACAAAGTTAAAATAGCAAGTAAAAGAAACAAACTAAGTTCAGGTTTCAGGGTTGTGGTGTGAAAGAAGATTTTATTTAGCAGAAATAAAGCCAGGCAGTTCCAAGGAAGTACTCAAAAAATACAGTAAACAATACAGAATCTTTATACACACTCTTCTACTATTTGTGTAGCTAACATCTTTCCCTTACCTGCTATTATCTTTAAATGCCCAGGTTCACTCTAATAAATAAAAAAGGGGCGGAGCCAACCCATCACTATTTTTTAAACACTGACTTGTGATTCACTTATAGATGTTTCATGTCCCTTTATCTGGTGGTCACCACTTCAAATGTTGACAAATTTATTAATCTTGAGAAATCGGAGCTTCAGAAGTTAAGGATAAGATATGTTGTGCTCATTACTGAATCAGGTGTGCTGGTTCTAATCACACAAACACTTACTGTGAATTTGATTTGTAATATTTGCTAGAAACACATTAATTTAAAAGATTAAAAACTAAAAAGCACCATACCAGGTGCACAATGAAATTGCCTATTAGGCTGTTATTATTATTAATTTCATTTTGATTATGAATAGTAGTAACTATTTTGTCCTGGTAAGATTTGAGGGGGGTCCAGATGTGATCCTTGGAACAATTGGCACAAGGCTTGAACACAGCCCAAATCACACCTAGTAGCAATTTAACACTGGCATGTTTTGGGAGTAAACCAGAGAAACCAACCAAAACAAATTCATACATTAGGCAAACATGCAAATCTGTATAACACCACAATGGGTTTGAAATTAAACAATGAAGATGTGATTGAATTGTTAATAAAGTAGTTCTATTGGTTGAAAAGTATCGCATTAACCATTTACAAATAATAGACATTTTTTCATAGGCCCTCTGTTTTTTACAAAAGTAATTCAACAAACCAACAATTATAAATATATGAATTATTGTTCATATTTGGATGCAACCCTATGCAGTCTGTTTGACATCTGGAACCAAATGCTGGCTTCCTCTCTTGAGATGTTTTGCCAGCCAAAAGCAAAAAGTATAGCTCTGTACACTTCATAATTCATCTTAATAATTCTGTCAGTAGTGATATCATCAATAATCACCAGTGTTCCATTGGGAGCCTTAGCCCTATCTTTCCTTTTCCACACTTTACTTTGAACTATCCACAGAATCTTGATCCAGAACTGGCCAGGCATATTTTTGAGAATATTTTTTTCAGTCTAATCTTGCCTTCAATACTTGATTGTAACTACTTTTCATTTAGAGGTAAATTCAGGTATTGAGATATTTACATTGATAAAGGCACTTCTTCGTAGACTTCGACAATTATATGCCTACCTCAGAGAGATTGTTCTTGGCTTAGATAAACGTTGTGAAGGGGATTTTCTTGACTAAGAAAATAATTAAGCAATTGTCCACTTTAGCTGTATTCTGTGGTCTTCCATTTTTGGTATTTGTTCTCTTTAAGAATGTACTGAATTGTTTATTTGGCTACTCCTAAAATATATCCAATACTTATGTAACTACAGTGGGTACAGAAAGTATTCAGACCCCCTTAAATGTTCACTCTTTGTTATATTGCAGCCATTTGCTAAAATCATTTAAGTTAATTTCTCTTCCTCATTTATGTACACATAGCACTCCATATTGGCAGATTTATTAAAAAAGAAAAACTGAAATATCACATGGTCCTAAGTATTCAGACCCTTTGCTGTGACACTCATATATTTAACTCAGGTGCTGTCCATTTCTTCTGATCATCCTTGAGATGGTTCTACACCTTCATTTGAGTCCAGCCGTGTTTGATTATTGGACTTGATTAGGAAAAGCTTGATTAGGAAAGCCACACACCTGTCTATATAAGACCTTACAGATCACAATGCATGTCAGAGCAAATGAGAATCATGAGGTCAAAGGAACTGCCTGAAGTGCTCAGAGACAGAATTGTGGTAAGGCACAGATCTGGCCAAGGTTCCAAAAAAAATTATTTTGCACTTAAGGTTCCTAAGAGCATAGTGGCCTCCATAATCCTTAAATGGAAGATGTTTGGGACGACCAGAAATCTTCCTAGAGCTGTCCGTCCGGCCAAACTGAGCTATCGGGGGAGAAGAGCCTTGGTGAGAGAGGTAAAGAAGAACCCAAAGATCACTGTGGCCAATCTCCAAAGATGCAGTCGGGAGATGCATCATGCACCAGTCGGGGCTTTATGGCAGAGTGGCCCGACAGAAGTCTCTCCTCAGTTCAAGACACATGAAAGCCGGCATGGAGATTGCTAAAAAACACCTGAAGGACTCCAAGATGGTGAGAAATAAGATTCTTTGGTCTGATGAGACCAAGATAGAACTTTTTGGCCTTAATTCTAAGCAGTATGTGTGGAGAAAAAACCCAGCCATTATAGATGCACAAGCCAGTTCACTCGTAGTGCCGGTCCCAAGCCTGGGTAAATGGGGAGGGTTGCTTTAGGAAGGGCATCCAGCGTAAAACATGTGCCAAATCAAATATGCGGATCACAAATGAGAATTTCATACCGGATCGGTCGAGGCCCGGGTTAACAACGACCGCCACAAGTATCGTTAGCCGACAATGTACCGGTGGAAATTGGGCTACTGTTGCCCGAAGAAGGAGAAGGAAAGGGGGAAGACGTCTACAGAGACGGCAGGGAAAGGAGAAGTGTAGGAGAGTGGAGGTTAGGGTTGGTACTTTAAATGTTGGTACTATGACGGGTAAAGGGAGAGAGATAGCTGATATGATGGAGAGGAGAAAGGTAGATATGTTGTGTGTTCAGGAGACCAAGTGGAAAGGGAGTAAGGCCAGGAACATTGGAGGTGGGTTTAAACTGTTTTATTATGGTGTGGATGGAAGAGAAATGGTGTAGGGGTGATTCTGAAGGAAGAGTACAGTAAGAGTGTAGTGGAGGTGAAGAGTTTCTGATAGGGTGATGATCGTGAAGGTGGAAGTTGAAGGGATGATGATAAATGTCATCAGTGCCTATGCTCCACAAGTTGGCTGTGAGATGGAGGAGAAGGAAAGATTCTGGAGTGAATTAGATGAAGTGGTAGATGGTGTACCTAGGAAAGAACGATTGGTGATTGGGGCAGACTTTAATGGGCATGTAGGTGAAGGAACAGAGGTGATGAGGAGGTGATGGGTAGGTATGGTTTTAAGGAGAGGAATGTGGAAGGGCAGATGGTGGTAGATTTTGCTAAAAGGATGGAAATGGCAGTGGTGAACACTTATTTTAAGAAGAAGGAGGATCATAGGGTGGCGTATAAGAGTGGAGGAAGGTGCACACAGGTGGACTATGTGCTATGCAGGAGATGCAACCTGAAGGAGATTGGAGACTGTAAGGTGTTGGCAGGGGACAGTGTAGCTAGACAGCATCAGATGGTGGTCTGTAGGATGGTTGTGGAGGCGAAGAAGAAGAGCAGAAGAGTGAGGACTGAAAGAAGAATAAGATGGTGGAAACTGAAGGAGGAAGAGTGTAGTGTGAGGTTCAGGGAAGAGGTCAGACAGAGGCTCGGTGGTGTTGAAGAGGTGTTGGATGATTGGGCAACTACTGCAGGAGTGATGAGGAGGCAGCTAGAAAAGTACTTGGTGTGACATCTGGAAATAGAAAGCAAGACAAGGAGATGTGGTGGTGAAATGAGGAAGTGCAGGAGAGCATAAGGAGAAAGAGGTTGGCAAAACAGAAGTGGGATAGACAGAGTGATGAGAAAAGTAGGCAGGAGTACAAGGAGATGCGGCAGCAGGTAAAGAGGATGTGGCGAAAGCCAAGAAAAGGCATATGAGGAGCTGTATAAGAGGTTGGACACTAAGGAAGGAGAAAAGGATTTATACCGATTGGCCAGGCAGAGGGACCGAGCTGGAAGGATGTACTGCAAGTTAGAGCAGTAAAGGATGGAGAGGAAATGTGTTGACTAGTGAGGAGAGTGTGTTGAGAAGGTGGAGGGAGTATTTTGAGCAGCTGATGAATGAGGAAAATCAGAGAGAGAAGGTTGGATGATGTGGAGTTGGTGAAGCAGGATGTAGATAGGATTAGTAAGGAGGAAGTGAGAGCAGCGATTAAGAGGATGAAGAGTGGAAAGTCGGTTGGACCAGATGACATACCGGTAGAAGCGTGAGATGTTTAGGAGAGATGGCAGTGAAGTTTTTAACCAGATTGTTTAACAGGATTTTGGAAGGTGAAAAGATGCCTGAGGAATGGAGAAGAAGTGTGCTTGTACCGATCTTTAAGCATAAGGGAGATGTGCAGACCTCAGTAACTACAGGGGAATTAAGTTGATCAGTCACATCATGAAGTTATGGGGAAGAGTAGTGGAAGCCAGGCTGAGAGAAGAGGTGACCATCTGTGAGCAACAGTATGGTTTCATGCCGAGGAAGAGCACCACAGATGCCTTATTTGCTTTGAGGATGTTGATGGAGAAGTATGGAGAAGGACAGAAGGAATTGCATTGTGGATTTGTGGATTTAGAGAAAGCGTACGACAGAGTGCCAAGAGAGGAGTTGTGGTATTGTATGAGGAAGTCAGGTGTGTCAGAGAAGTATGTGAGGGTGGTGCAGGACATGTACGAGGACAGTGTGATGGCAGTGAAGTGTGCAGTAGGTACGACAGACCGGTTCAGGGTGAAGGTTGGTCTGCATCAAGGATCGGCCCTAAGCCCTTTTTCAGTGGTGATGGACAGGTTGACGGATGAGGTCAGACAGGAGTCTCCCTGGACTATGATGTTTGCGGATGATATTGTGATTTGTGGTGAGAGTAGGGAGCAGGTTGAGAAGAGCCTAGAGAGCTGGAGATATGCGCTGGAGAGAAGGGGAATGAAAGTCAGTAGGAGTAAGACAGAGTACATGTGTGTGAATGAGAGGGAGGGCAGTGGAGTGGTGCGGTTGCAGGGAGAAGAGCTGGAGAAGGTGGAGGAGTTCAGGTACCTGGGGTCAACAGTGCAAAGTAATGGAGAGTGTGTTAGAGAAGTAAAGAAAAGAGTGCAGGCAGGGTGGAGAAGAGTGACAGGAGTGATTTGTGATAGTAGGGTATCTGCAAGAATGAAAGGGAAAGTTTATAGGACTGTGGTGAGACCTGCGACACCTGTTGTATGGATTAGAGACAGTGGCATTGAGTAAAAGGCAGGAGGCAGAGCTGGAGGTAGCAGAGCTGAAGATGTTAAGGTTTTCGTTGGGAGTTACGAGGATGGACAAAATTAGAAATGAGTTTATTAGAGGGACAGCGCATGTAGGATGTTTTGGTGACAAGATGAGGGAGGCGAGATTGAGATGGTTTGGACATGTGCAGAGAAGGGACATGAATTATATTGGCAGAAGAATGCTGAGGATGGAGCCACCAGGTAGGAGGAAAAGAGGAAGGCCAAGGAGGAGGTTCATGGATGTGGTGAGGGAAGACACGCAGGTAGTTGGTGTGAAAGAGGCAGATGTAGAGGACAGGGTGGTATGGAGACGGATGATCCGCTGTGGCGACCCCTAATGGGAGCAGCCGAAAATAGAGGAAGAAAAAGATGTGTGGAGAAAACCAGGCACTGCTCATCACCTGTCCAATACAGTCCCATCAGTGAAGCATGGTGGTGGCATCATGCTGTGTTTTTCAGCTGCAGGGAAAGGACGACTGGTTGCAATCGAGGGAAAGATGAATGCGGCCAAGTACAGTGCAACAGTTTCTTCCCTCAAGCCATCAGGCTACTCAACAAACAACTCAACTGAACTCTCACACACACACACACACACACACACACACACACACACACACACACACACACACACACACACACAACTGTGTGACTGATCAGTACAACCCGTACTCAACACACACTCATATTCACTTTGTGTGACTGATCTGTACAAACCGGACTTAACACACATCATACACTTCGCACACCCATGATTCAGTACCACTCACACTAATCATTACGGCAAAATGTTTACATGCCGTTTTTGCACATCTTCCGGGATTGCTGCTATTTGTTCTTTTGCACTATATTTTGTCCATTTTTTTTTGCCACTGTTCACTTTATCTTGATTGCTGCTATTTGTTTATTTGAACAGTACTCTGTTTACATTTTTCTGCTACTGATTACCTTATTTTGTTATGACAGGTTTACTGGCGGAGCTATTTTGTGTTTTGTGTATTGTCTTGCACTGTCTTGTGTTGTGTTTACACTGTTTGCACCAGGTTGCACACATGCACTTTATGTGGCAAGGATTTTCCTACTAGTTCTTGGCCCTGTGTTTTTCTGTTTCTGTGACTGTTGTTTTATGTTTTTTTATGTTGTTTTATGTAGCACCGGGGTCCTGGAGGAACATTGTTTCATTTCACTGTGTACTGCTATATATGGTTAAAATGACCATATATATATATATATATATATATATATATATATATATATATATATATATATATATATATATATATATATATATATACAGGAGTGCAGAATTATTAGGCAAATGAGTATTTTGACCACATCATCCTCGTTATGCATGTTGTCTTACTCCAAGCTGTATAGGCTGGAAAGCCTACTACCAATTAAGCATATTAGGTGATGTGCATCTCTGTAATGAGAAGGGGTGTGGTCTAATGACATCAACACCCTATATCAGGTGTGCATAATTATTAGGCAACTTCCTTTCCTTTGGCAAAATGGGTCAAAAGAAGGACTTGACAGGCTCAGAAAAGTCAAAAATAGTGAGATATATTGCAGAGGATGCAGCAGTCTTAAAATAGCCAAGCTTCTGAGCGTGATCATCGAACAATCAAGCGTTTCATTCAAAATAGTCGACAGGGTCGCAAGAAGCGTGTGGAAAAACCAAGGCGCAAAATAACTGCCCGTGAACTGAGAAAAGTCAAGCGTGCAGCTGCCAAGATGCCACTTGCCACCAGTTTGGCCATATTTCAGAGCTGCAACATCACTGGGTGCCCAAAAGCACAAGGTGTGCAATACTCAGAGACATGGCCAAGGTAAGAAAGGCAGAAAGTCGACCACCACTGAACAAGACACACAAGCTGAAAGCGTCAAGACTGGGCCAAGAAATATCTCAAGACTGATTTTTCTAAGGTTTTATGGACTGATGAAATGAGTGAGTCTTGATGGGCCAGATGGATGGGCCCGTGGCTGGATTGGTAAAGGGCAGAGAGCTCCAGTCCGACTCAGGCGCCAGCAAGGTGGAGGTGGAGTACTGGTTTGGGCTGGTATCATCAAAGATGAGCTTGTGGGGCCTTTTCGGGTTGAGGATGGAGTCAAGCTGAACTCCCAGTCCTACTGCCAGTTTCTGGAAGACACCTTCTTCAAGCAGTGGTACAGGAAGAAGTCTGCATCCTTCAAGAAAAACATGATTTTCATGCAGGACAATGCTCCATCACACCGTCCAAGTACTCCACAGCGTGGCTGGCAAGAAAGGGTATAAAAGAAGAAAATCTAATGATATGGCCTCCTTGTTCACCTGATCTGAACCCCATTGAGAACCTGTGGTCCATCATCAAATGTGCGATTTACAAGGAGGAAAACAGTACACCTCTCTGAACAGTGTCTGGGAGGCTGTGGTTGCTGCTGCACGCAATGTTGATGGTGAACAGATCAAAACACTGACAGAATCCATGGATGGCAGGCTTTTGAGTGTCCTTGCAAAGAAAGGTGGCTATATTGGTCACTGATTTGTTTTTGTTTGGTTTTGAATGTCAGACATGTATATTTGTGAATGTTGAGATGTTATATTGGTTTCACTGGTAAAATAAATAATTGAAATGGGTATGAATTTGTTTTTGTTAAGTTGCCTAATAATTATGCACAGTAATAGTCACCTGCACACACAGATATCCCCCTAAAATAGCTAAAACTAAAAACTACTTCCAAAAATATTCAGCTTTGATATTAATGAGTTTTTTGTGTTCATTGAGAACATGGTTGTTGTTCAAATTAAATCCTCAAATAAAATTAATCCTCAAAAATACAACTTGCCTAATAATTCTGCACTCCTGTATATATATATATATATATATATATATATATATATATATATATATATATATATATATATATATATATATATATATAAATAATGAACTTAATGAACTTAAATAATTATGATTTTAGCAAATGGCTGCAATATAACAAAGAGTGAAAAATTTAAGGGGGTCTGAATACTTTCCGTACCCACTGTAAATGTCTCTGTTTTCAT
Organism: Silurus meridionalis; assembly: GCF_014805685.1. Lineage (NCBI taxonomy): Eukaryota > Metazoa > Chordata > Actinopteri > Siluriformes > Siluridae > Silurus > Silurus meridionalis. The sequence continues at coordinate 10,489,691 of NC_060888.1, forward strand.
AGTCTTGAATGTTAATCTTATTCTGAATCTGTTGACACTGCCAGTTTTTATCACACTTTTAGTCGGAGAGTTACTATTGATACGATTGTGTCCACAAATATTGTGTGACAATTTTTTGTAATTTTGCCACTGTACACCACCACATTGGATGGAAGTACTTTTACTAGGACTACATGCAGCTAGAAGTAGTCTTTCGGACTTGCAGCATCTTTGGATAGTCTTTCTTTCTTACAATGTACAGTAGTCAAAGACCATGGTGTGATTATTGACTCTAGTCTTTCCTTTGAGGCTCGTATAAATTATTACCAGGATAGCCTTTCACCTAAGAATTATTGATAAAATAAGAAATATGAGGTCGTAACAGGATGAAGAAAAATGAGTTCATACTTTTGGCACATCTAGATTAGACTACTGTAACACTTTACTGTCTGAGTGTTTTAGTAAGCACATAAATAAGCTCCACTTAGTCCAGAATGCAACAGCAAGAGTAGTTACCAGAAATACATACTATGACCACATCACCCGTTTCAATCAGACTACACAGGCTACCAATTAAATGTAAATGCCGCATTGATTATTGACTACCTATCACTGCACACCTTAATAATGATAACTGTAATGAATGGGCATTCAGTGCCACCCAAATAAGAATGGGTTTTCTTTTACGTCTGGTTTCTTTCAAGGTTTCTTCCTCATGCCATTTCAGGAAGTTTGCATATCATTAAAACCCTGCATCTGGTGTTTAATACATCAGCACACTTTGTTTAATTTTCTACAAATCAGGAGATCTGCCTCCTTCCCCTATCAAAATTTCAAATTGTTCAAAAACCAATGAACTATCTTTATCTCCCTTCTTGTGAAACCTTGTGTTGTACGTTTCTATTTAGCCACAAGCATGCCTCAACTTTCCTCAAGACATCAAGAAGACAAACATTCCAACTCTACTCTGTAATGTTTTCATACTTGTAGTTACTCCTACATTAACTCTTCTTTATCAAGACTTTATTTATCGATACAATTGGTATTTGTATAAGTGCAAAGATATGTTTCTTGATCATTCTGTATATAACCAGCTTCTAGATGCTGAAAATGCAAATATACGACTAATCAGTATGTGGAACATAGGATCGACAAGCACTACTGATTTTAAATGATCAAATCAAATAATCAAATCAAGTGTTATATATGTTTGGTTACAAGTGATTTGATCCGAGCTTGTCAAATAAAGGAGAGACTATATATTCAATAATTCAATATGCATTTATGAAAAGGAGTAGATGCTACATTTTTGTTTATTTTAAATACTAAAAGTCTTGATTATTAACACCTCAAATAAACAGCAGTTTAAATAAAACACAGTACACAAAGAAAAAACATGGGCATCAGATACAGCACTCTGTAGTTCTTCTGCTAAAGGAAGAAAGACAGAGAAGATACTCAAGTTAGAGAGGTTTATTGATATAGGACTGGATTTATCCATCTGATACGCAGCAAAAAAAGGTTGCATTTACAGTTCTTGGGAATCTACCACAGGCACGGTGTAGTGAGTGTGTGTGTGTGTGTATTCAGGAGAGGATGGACTACTGTCCCATGGGCTCTGCGTCCCCCTCCCCCTCTGATACAGAGGAATCCTTTTGACTGAAGCTCATCTCGATGCTAGACTCAGCATTCCCTTCTGGACTTGACACAAAGTCATCTTCCACTTGGTGAGGTAGGCAGGCTAAAAGCTCCTACCATAGACAGAGCAAAATGCACGGTAAGCAATAAATCCATTTTTATAAATTTTAAGAGTAGATTTTCCTACAATGGGGTTTTGCTATACATACATGCTGCTTTTCTGTGTCACTGCTCTTCAGTGCAGACAGTAGGCTTTTAGTGAAAGTCCTCAGCTCATAGTACTTCTGTTTTTGTCTTTCTAGCTCGCTCTCCAGGTACTGGACTTCCTCATGCTGAAAGGCAAATGTGGCAGGACAGATTTCAAACATGTTAACCAACAAATACGCTGCTCTTATCTTAATCATTTACATTAGACTTTACAGCTACTGATTTCTTTAAAATATTTTGGATACATGAATGATGATTTTTGCAATTTAATGCAAGCTACAAGTCACAATACACAATAAATAATACCGATATAAAGCAAAATTTATGCTTGCAAATAATTTGTCCAACTACTATTTCTATGTACAGTTAGGTAAAGCTGATGGTGTCTGGGAGAAGAGAGCAGAGAAGAGCAAGTTCCTAATCTTGTCAGCCATGTGGAAAAAGAAATTCCATTGAGGGAGAGGATTAGAGGTTTGTGGAAGCACAGAGTTTAGCTGTGCCTGCCATGTGCCATGTGTGCTGAGGAGAAATCACTGATGCACTTACTGATCAATCCTGATTAAATTTGTCTGTGTGTGCTGATCGGACATTAAGATGTCGGTATTCTAGTGAGACTGTGGTTTAGCTTGATTAAATTCTTCCTTCTCTTCATGCAGTCGTTCAGAAACAGACAACAATTATTATTAAATGCATGATTTTAAAGTGCAAAAATCACATCTTATTAATTTTACAAGGTAGAGTTGGGCATATCTGTGATCAGTGGCAGGACTAGATAGGGGAAGCCTCACTTAAAAATCTGATTAGCTGTTAATAGATGTGTTTTTTCACAATGCAATCTGCTTCCCACTGCATTTATAAAAATTAATAAAAGTAAATATAAATTAAATATGACAGTTATTATATTGAGAGTAAATACTTACTTTGTACTCTAAAAGATTGTGCATGTGTTCCATATCAGTGGCCATCACATCACTGTAATCTTCATCATCAGCATCAATGATTTCAATCTTCTGTTTAGAAATGTAATCATAGCACAGTGTGAGCGTGTGCTGCTAAATACATGAACAAGCTATCATAAAAGGCCCTTATTTAAACTATATAGTATAAACTTTTATAAACATAAATTATGCATATAAATGCATGATATATATAAATATATTGCCACCTACCACATTTTCAGCAGCAGCAGAACAATTCAGTCCCTCATTTCCATCATCATTCTCCTTCAAGTAAGAGTCACTCGCTCGATCTTTAACGACATGAGAAACACATGAACATTTGTTTCATTCTAATTTCCAATACAAACCATAAAAAAACACAAGCATAATGACTAAAAAAGGTTTGACCAATAAAAACATTATTGACAGACTATTATTGACAGCTAAATACACTCCTACATAGAAAAGGTTTCCTACCTTCAGACAAACAAAGCGACAGTGTATCATTCTGCTCGCTGTCCTGTGGTGGTTCAACAGATTTAGAATTGTCTCTCTCAGGAGTCAAAGGTGAATGGAGCTCTGCACTAACTACTTTAGGAAAAGTTGCTGGCCCACCTTTGGGAGGTGGAATATCAATGCCCATCAGTCGATACTTCCTTCTGCGATTACCGATCCAGGTCTGCCATTATAAAAGGTTAAATAAGAAATGTTCAGTAACGAATACAGTAGCTACATTTAAATATAAGGTGTAAAATTAAGCAAACGTAACAATGTATAACACACCAATGCCCTTTTGTGTATTGTAACACAATGTCAATAACAGGGCTTCACCACATGTCTGTGTTTAACCTGACACATTTTACTTTTATGCTAATCCTGAGCTTGGGTTACTATCTGTGTAAAGTTTGGTAATGTTCTCCCAGTTTCAGTATGGGTTTCCTCCGGGCTCTTCAGTGTCCTCACAAAAACAAGCAAATTCTGGTAGGAAGCTAATTTCTTTTTCTTGCTGCTAAGCTGCAGAGGAAACATTATGGAATAAACACACGTTTGTTTGGGTTGATCGCAACTTTTTACACAAGGCTACAAATTACTTAATGCTTATGGCAGAGTAGTAGATAAAAATCTATGGGCCTTGAAAAATGAAGTGATAGACCAAACCAATTTATAAGTTTGAGTAGTAGTTCCCTTATTAGTGTACATGTGTGGTAGTGGGGATGTGATCAAGTTTCAGCTGCGGGTGGAGAGGAGGCGGGTTCATCCAACAGGTAACACATGATGAGTCTGTTTATTTGTGTCTATGCGCTCTGAAAGTGACTGAAATGGCAGCGCATGCTGTCATACAGACACAAAGACAGAAAAGCATGAACTTATATTAAAAGCCACAAATTCAGCATGGACCCTGCTCAAATTCTGCCTGACTTCTGAGTCTTGATATACTTTATCTTAAAATTCGTTTAATTTATCTACCAGTGAACACCGATAGGCGGATCTATTGCAACTTAAATACCCCCTTTTTGATCCAAAAATGCATTTCTAAATAAAACAAAGTCACAAAATTCATGTCAAGATCACAGACATCTCTGGCATGTGGTAAAAAGTCAGTGTATTATATCGGAGAGCTATTAAATCTGATGCTCATTCAGAGACTGAAAAAGCTTTCATTACATAGTAACAAATCCATAAAAGCCTTTCCTCTTTCAAACTAATGGAAACGGAGCAAAAAAAAAAAAACACTTCCATCCAGCATCCAGAAATGACTAAATAGTAACCTACAGACCTTTATAATTTCACTATCCACACTGAGTTCGGTGGCAGCTGCCGCAATCTTTTCTCTGCACACAGAGCCCAGACTGGTCATTCCATTGTCCCAGTATCTCTTAAGTGTGTACAGATCTTCATCACTAAACTGGGTCCTATCCTGGAGCTGTATGGAAACAAGATTTAGAATGGTTGCTTGTTTACCTGGACACGAGCACATGACATGACAAGATTGACATCATAGGAAGAAATCAGTGCACTCACTGTTCTTTTACGTGAGTTGCTAAGAAGCCAGGGAGACGACATGATACTTACCTATAAAAAAGAAAATAAACACATCTTATGAGTCACCTCTAGTAATTTAACAATCTAGCCATCTTCTAACCTGCTAGATTATGCTTACCAATAAAATGCATTCAAAATGCTGATGTTTAAAAATGATGAACACAATTAACATTAACATTTTCTAAATTATTTTCTGAAACAATTTAAATTCTCATATGTTCATATATTATTCATGTTTGTTAGTTCTCTTCCTAGTCTACATATAATGTAAACAGAATTATTGACTATTCTCTTGCCAGTGAAACCCTGCATTTCTAATATAGGATCAAACCTGCTTGACAGTGCAAGCTGAAAAATGTTTAAAACCAAACAACACTCAGCAGCATTATGTGCTCAATTTCATGTGAAAAGAAGATATAACTGTTGCACTAAAATTTTATCAATAATTTTTTGTCTATTTTTAAAAATGAGTCGCACATGAGTCAGCCTGGACTGCATTGGATTTATTTGTGAAATTTCACCACCACATTGCCAATAAAAATCACAGATCAGCTTTTACTGACAGTGGCAATTGCAAACTGTTTCACACCCACATGCACAGTAGGCTGCTTTAGGGTTCTATGCAAATCAAACTGCGACAGCACACACAGCACATAACATCTGTCAAAAGTGTGTGTGGGAGACAAATGGGAGGTATATCCGTCACATGATTTTGTGCCAACTTGCTTGCAGAAGACATGGAACTTGAGCAGTGCCGTTCTCTCTGCACTACAATTAGTCTAGAGACAGCAACTTTGACAGATCAGGGAAACAGAGCACTGTAGGTGGCCTCATAGTGCAGTTGACAGGATGTGTTCAACTGTCTTGGCCCCCATGTCCCGTTCACATTCTTGAGAATGTATCAGGAACCCACTGTATATACAGTATCTCACAAGAGTGAGTACACCCCTCACATTAGCAACCATTTTAGTAAAAAACAGATGCATGTGTGCTGCCGGCATTAGAGGTTGCAGATGCGGAAGGCCCGCCTGTCAGTGCTCAGACCATACAGCGCGAACTGCAACAAGTTGGTTTGCATGGTCCCCCCCAGAAGGAAGCCTCTTCTGAAGCTGGCTCACAAGAAAGCCTGCAAACAGTTTGCTGAAGACAACCTGTCCAAGAGCATGAATTACTGGAACCATGTCCTGTGGTCTGATGAGATGAAGAATAACTTGTTTGGCTCAAATCATGTCCAGCATGTGTGGAGACACCCTGGTGAGGATTACCAAGAAAATTGTGTCTTGCCTGCAGTCATGGTGGTGGTAACATTGTGGTCTGGGGCTGCATGAGTGCTGCTGTTACTGGGGAGCTGCGATTCATTGATGGAAACATGTATTCCAACATGTACTGTGACATTCTGACGGAAAAAATGAACGGCAGTTTTCCAACATATTAACAACCCCAAACACACCGCCAAGATGACAGCTGCCTTGCTAAGGAAGCTGAAGGTGAAGATGTGGCCAAGACATGACTCCAGACGTCAACTCTATTGTGCACCTGTGGGGCATCCTCAAGTGGAAGGTCAAGTGCCGTATGTCTAACATCCAGCAGCTCCATGATGTCACAAAGAGGATCCCAGCAACAACCTGTGCAGCTATGGTGAATTCCATGCCCAGGAAGATTAAGATTTAAACATGGTGTACTCACTTTTGCTGCAAACTATTTTGACAATAATGGCTGTAGGTTGAGTTATGTTCAATAGACATAAAATCTATACTGCTTTACAAGCTGCACATTGGCTACTCTAAAATATATTCAAGTTTCATTTCTATAGTATTGTCCCTTGAAAATATATACTAAAATGGTTGCTGAAATGTGAGGGGTGTATTCACTTTTGTGAGATACTGTAGCTGTCATCCTGTATTCACAACAATTCATGTACTTCAATTAGTGTTTAATGGCTTCAATATGTTTTGCCACAATGTAAAAAAATCAATACAACAATTATCAATTAAATAAACTGCGGAATAATAAAAACAGAATGTAATGTAGCAAATGTTTAATATTTGCAAATATTGTGATTATTATAAAAAGGACTACTCCTTTAGCAATATATTCACAACATACCACCTACCTATGAAACTAGACTACCATTTTATTGTTTTAATGCTTGCCATCTTCTTATTTACATTATTAAGTAAGTCTTTTTAATTGTCTCCTGCTTATGTTCTATTGTCTTGTATTTGACACTACTTTCTTCTTTGGTCCAAAAATGCTCTATTCCAGAATCTGTAGAAAAACCCAGTCTCTAATGCTGTTGCTCAGGGAAAATCTGGCAAACTCAGATGTGAAGTACGTGCAGGTGAGCTGCAACCTAAACAACTGCAAATTCTGGATATAAATATTTTTACCAATACAGTGGTCCCCTTGTGGGTGTTACGTTCTAAGACCGCCCTGAGTTACAAAATCTTTGCACAATTTGGACGCACCCCCACAGCCCCTATGGTAAGTTAGTGAATTTATCTAGATGTCTAGATGACTATGTCTATGTCACTTTAATACAATAATGTGTTTTAAACATTTTTATGAAATTTGTTAGTGAAAACATAGTTTAAAATGTTATTACTAACGTTCTTGAACATTCGGTCCCCTCTGCAGTTTCTAAAGATTTTAAGATAATCCGCAACTTGCTGTTAGTTAGGTTCCAAATGAGAACCTGTGAATTTTCCAAGCTGCGAGTTCCGAACCGCAAATTTTCAGGGGTTGACTGTATAGATATTTGTTTTTGAACTAATGCATAAGAAACTAACATTCTTATCTTACACATGTTTTTTTATTTACCGTAATTTCCGGACTATAAAGCGCACCCATATATAGGCCGCACCCACTGAATTTGACAAAGATTTTTATTTTAAACATAAATAAGCCACACCTGTCTATAAGCCGCCTACACTGAAACTAATTAACTTTACACGTCTCCTGCCAGGCTTTAACGACAGTGTCTGTTACACGGCTGAAATATGTTGTGGCTCCTTTAAGAGCATAGCGGCATTTTGGGAATATGCTGCCGCCGCATTTTTCCGCTATTACTGCATGTGTGCAAGACCGAGGAATATGTCCTTATTATTTTCTGATGCTCATTTGTAAGTTTCTTTGACTAACCCGTAACGCTTTTGCCAAGAAAAATAAAAAAAGTTTTGGAAACCTGTCTGTGCTTATATGATGTCTGTTGCAACTGGAGTTAGCGAGCTCTCCCTTAACCCAGACTCAACGCGTTACAACGGCTTGTATCTAAAGAGTAGCCTACCAAGAAAGTCATTGTTCACTGTCTTCCTCCTTCCGTTCACAACTATTTCTCTCGGGAGTTTATCTTTTGGCATCGTCGTGCGTTTAAAAAACGTTTTTTCTCCCGATGCCGTGCAGCTCAGAACACAGGTGAGGTGCGTTTTTTCGTATCTGTTCGGAAATTTCATTGGTCTAATGTTATGAGGCTCAGTTTTTTGGCTTGAAGTTTGTAAAACCGGGAAAAACCCAGGAAAAATTCATAAATAAGCCACTTCGTTGTTTAAGCCGCGGGATTCAAAACGTGGGGAAAAAGCAGCGGCTTATAGTCCGAAAAATACGGTACTTTCAAGACTCCTATATCGATAACTGCAATAAAAATGTTTTCTAGTCAGCTCTAAATGTTGTTTACCAAGTGGATATAAGATCTCTGCTTAACTGCATAATTGATGAACAGGAGGGCTGACATGTGTTTGATTGGTTTGTACTAGCACAAAGAGATGCCTTAACAAACTACTATAATTCTGGTTGTTTTGGATGCACACACATTTAAAATTTGGAAACTACTGTTTAATCCCAGGGGTCACATGCACCTTGCTAAAATCATCAAATGCCAATAAAGGAGTCTGATATGTGAAACCTTATAGCTATAACGTGTGGTGAAATTTTGATGAGTAACACAACCATAAGAGACAGTATTTGAAAATCTCTTTCAAAATAAATAACTCAGTATTAAACTATTTAAAACTATTGACTATTTGACAAATTCCTTTCTAAATTCCTCAACTGCTTTGCTTCAAAATGGTAGAAGTATTTTTTAATAATATTCTTTGTAATACATTTGCTTTTGTCATTATCAGAGGTGATACACAAATACTTGATAATTACTCTTTTTTATGATTTTAGCAAATATGTAACTATACCTTGAGGTTGGGTATTCTTGATGGAGAGGACTCTTCAAAGTGTCTTATTGGATAGCTGCCACTGGAGCCTGAATCAAGCAGCAAAGCACTGTTGGTTTGGCACCCTTTTTCTCCAAAACGCACAGAACTGGGGGAACTGTGTGCCAGATCCAGCAGATTCCTTGCTGTCACAGTGTACATACCCTGGCTATTAATTGTGGAAGGATCTTCTGCTGAGGTCCTACTGTTATCCACTACACTTAAATTGCTACTTGTCGACTTGCTGAGCTGCACCTGGGCACCCATGTTTGCCAACTCTTCTTCCCTTGAATACTCATCATCTGCATCTCCTGTTTCCATCGCAATAGAAAACGTTTCTGAAGCATCAGGCACACATGATTTTCTTATCCTGTGATCTTGGCTCATTTCATTGGAAGGCCGTTGTGAGGCCTCTGCTAATCCAGCAATGGTGAAAACCTGCTGGATCCTGACCCCACTTTCTGCAGTACTCGCTGGGGGAGTCCGGTGTAAGTTTGTCACTGTTTGCTGGTGTGAAGTTTGGGGCCATTGTGGGTGCTGTGAAGCACCACATTGCTTCACCCAGCTGGGGACAACTGATGGCAGGTCACGAGGCATCCTTCTCATCTGACTGAACATGAAGGTGCTGGAGTTGGGGATATGAGGAGACTTGTGCTGGAGGGACCCTATATCTGGGTGCACGACAAGCCGAGAATGCAGACTTGATTCAGTATTAGGATTTAATGGTAGTACTTTTGCAGCTGCCCTACTCTGGGATGAAGACTCTAAGTGGTTGGCAATGCGTGGGAGAGAATAGGCACCAGTTACTATTACATCATTGTTGTTTTTGGACCCATTAGAGGATGGAGAAGAGGAAGAGGGGGAGGAGGAGGAGGAAGAAGATGAAGGGCAGGAGGCTTGGGGAGAAAGGAGGTGAATTGTAGATGGAACACGTTGAACACTCCGCACAGCAACCATATCTGTTGTTAATACCGGGCCAAGAGTACCTCCAGGACTGACAATGGCATGGTTAGACAAACCCACCAATCCATTCTTATCGCCTTTGGACGCCAGCTTTCGTCTCTTGTTGCCTACCCATGTCTGCAAAGTCACAAATTGCAGTGTAAAACATAAACTCATACAGATTCAGATCAAGAGCTTCATTTAATGTTTACATCAAATATCAGAATGAGAAATATAATCTTGTTTGACTTTGTCTGTGGCATAGTTGTTGATGCCAGGATGTTTTATTTCAGACTCATTATTTCAGTAGTTTTACATGCAACACTCTCTTGATTCATGTAAAAAAAAAAAAAAACAATCAGTCAGAGGCAGTTCTTAAAATGAAAACAATTTGTTCAAAAGAAAGGTCATCAAAAAAGCATTTCTGCCCAGAGAACTGATGATCACTAGACTTTCTTTGTTTGCTTGTTTTTCACACCAGTCTGTATAAACTGTATATAAGTGCAATGGGATTCATAACAATTATCACAACAAAACATTTCCAAAATGAACTGAGTCATAAAGACCCCTGAATAAACAGAGACCTACCCGAACAACACTGAAGTCAAGCTTGGTCTCCTGAGCACACTGAAGAATGAGCTGGAAGCAGCTTTTGCTTTGATTGGTCATGCCATTCTCATAATAACGTTCAAGAATACGCTGTTGCTCGGCAGTGAACACAGATCGTAAATTCATCTATAGAATAAATAAGGAATATGATTGTTTATAGAAGCATATAGTACATTAAAAAATGGACACTATTGTTGAATAATAATTGTTGAAAAAGATGTCCACATAACGACAGAAATGTTACAAAATGGAATTGTGAAATTATCTTGTAATATTTTTTCAACCAGATTGAGAGATAGATTTGTTCCATTTGTCCTCCATCATTGACACAGCACAGACAACATTATTTAACTTCTTGTTCCTAATGTTACAGTCATATTGAACGCTTCTGTGATTGACCGTTTACTATGTTTATTTTTTGTTTGTTTGATTAATCCTTGTTGTTGTGTTAATTGTTGAATGTGACTTCTGTCTATTGCTGCCTTCTTGGCCAGGTCACTCTTGTGAAAGAGATTTTATCTCAATGAGTTTTTTTAACCCTAGTTAAATAAAACATATTACTTAGATAAATAGCGCTAGATAGATAGATAGATAGATAGATAGATAGATAGATAGATAGATAGATAGATAGATAGATAGATAGATAGATAGATAGATAGAGACAGAGAGAGAGAGAGACAAAGAGAGAGAGTCTGTCAAATAACAAAATATTACATACTGTAAATCAGCTTTTAAAAAAGCAGATGGCTAAATCATCCAAATCATTTCACACCCAGGCACCAACACCTGAGATTGTATTTGTGAATGCATGGTACTCACAGTATGCACACCCCGCTTCTCCTGCCATGCTTCCATGCTTCAGGCAAGGTGAGAATGAGATCCCAGCCACTGCACTCCGGTAAGCCATTCAGCATTCACAGGATCACAAATGACCTCCCTTTTACTCTTCTGATATTTTTTTTAACATCTCAGATCAATTTGGCAAGATTTAACACATTATGGGGCTATATGATGGGGATCTTCACTCTGTGGCATGGCTTGACTGGAGGGGTATTGGCTCTCAAGGCACCAGATTAAATTTCACCTGTAAGACAAATAAATAAGAGCAATGCCAGCTTTTAAATCAAGTCAAGTCAAGTTTATTTGTATAGCACTTTTCACAACAGACATTGTCTCAAAGCAGCTTTACATCAGTGTTCTGATGTTTACACAAAGTACATTAGACATTTGAAGAAGATCCATTAATAATTGACAAATGCGCACAACAGCAAAGTGTAATGATTCGTATAATGCAAATAAATGTAGTACCACATCTGTAGCATACAGTATAGTTACCATAGAAAAGAATTTCAACACATTTACTGAGTCCAGGAACTGTTGTTGAATTCAGTCAGTAAATGATTTCTTAAAAATGTTGACTTATCATTGCAGTTAAAAATAAAACAAAAGTGTTTTTAAAGTTTAAAACACTCATTCATAATTTAAAAAGCAGTGGCAATTCTGAAAAGTTTATTTACATATTATTAATTACACAGATTTACAACTTAACCTAGGAATGTCTGGCAAAAGAATTCATGAGAGTCACGTAAAAAATACTGTATGTGCAGCATAAATGTTTACTGATGGAACATCTGTCTCTCCACTAAAAACGTCTGGAATAAATGGGTCACGCTACAGCTGAGACAATGGGCTTTCAAGCTTAAGAGTAAGTGCACCCTGAATAAGTGAATATAAAAATTATTTATATAATGTATTTATATATGTACGTAAATATATAATTTAGAAAAATGTATGATTAACATCATCATTAAAATCTTAGTTTATAGATTTTTTTTAATTGTTGTGTTCATCAAAATACAAGTATTTTTACTCTGGTTAATAGTTTCCTACAACTCCCTCAATGTGAGAATACACCTCTTGCTAAATAGATTGAAGCAGCACTGTGGTCTGTCCCCACCTCCTCATCAGAACACTCTGCTCGACCAGATCAGTTTCCTAAAATTAACTTTTAATGCTAATCTTATTACTAATTATAACTATATTATTACTAATATTATTAGTCTCATAATACTTGTCCCCTTGTATACTTGTAGACTGCCTTTTTAACCTTAAAATGTATTAATTATTTCTATAAGACAAACCCACTTTGCCAAAGGCCATCATTATTATTTGAATCATCTTGACTCTTCTAACTGTTTTAGAGAATTACTGTTTTCCTTTTATGAAAGCTCAAAATGAACCAATTCCCAAATAAATTCCATAAAAAAATCTGACCTATTATAACTTTTAAACCGTTACATCCACTGAACTCAGCATAGCTCTTCAGCTGTATTTTTAACTGATTGGATTTATGGGTTAACAATCCTAATTCAAAAAACGTTGGGATGCTGTGTAAAATGTAAATAAAAATATCACAGGTTTAAACTGATTAAATGTACAATTTTAAGTAAAAATTACGGTAATGTTGAATTTAATGGATGAGTCTCTCAAAAGTAAAAATGGGCAGTGGTTGAGCAATCGGATAAAAACTGCAGTCATAAAATTGTGGAACAATTTTACAACAATGTTCCTCAACATTGCATGTTCTCAAAAACACCTCTAGAAATCTCTGTCTGTGAACACAGCTCTCAGTCATGCAGGTAAAGCTCTATCATGCAAAAAAGAACCCATACGTGAACGTCATCCAGAAACCCCTCCCTCTTTTCTGGGCTAAAGCTGGAAATGGCAAAATGGAAAACTGGTCTTTAGTCAGGAAAATAGAAATTTCATATTAACTTTTCAAAAAAACATAAACACTGCATCCTTCCAGACTAAAGAGAAGAGGGACAATTCGACTTGTTTTTTATCGCTCACTTCAAAAGCATGCATCTCTTAAAGTATGGGGTGTATTTGTGTCTACGCACATCTAAAAAGGCACCACCAATGCTAAAAAGGCTTATACAGGTTTTAAAGCAACGAATGCTTAGACCCAGAAAACTTCTTTTTCACTAAAGACCTTGCATATTTCCGCAAGCCAATTTTTTAACTGCAAACTGCATCTATTACAACAGCATGCTGATTACAACAGGTGCTGAACTGGCTGCAATCCAGACCTTTAACATCTGAAAGCATTTTAACTACTTGAAATGAAGACCCAGGATTGCTAAACAGCTAGATCCTGTATCAGGCACAAATGAAATAACATTCCTCTCTCGAAACTCCAGCAAATGATCTCCTCTGTTACCAGTTGTATATGAACTGTTCATACCGAGAATTTAAACATTGTCAAACTTGGACCTGTCCTAACTATTTAGAGATGTGTTGTGGCCAAAAATTCTTTTTTATTTTAAAAAGTACATTTCCTCAAATTAAAAAATTATTTCTATATTCTATTTTAAAGTAAATATGATGCATGAGATTTCAAAACATTGCATTCTTTTTTATTTACATTTGACAAAGCACCTCCTTTTTTTTTTTACACTGAGATTGTACTTATGGTCTTTCAGATGATTAAAACCTCCTAAAGCTCGCATTCTCGTACAATGAGTGAATGCAAAGAGTCAGATAGCTTTCATGATTCAAACTCACTGCCAAACTGTCAAAACTCACGCTTCGCCTGAAGCGCCTCCTCTCTCCCTCGCACTCTAACAATATACCTGTAACACACTCTCACTTCATCTATCTCTCTATCAAATGCCAAAGATGTTTAAAATCAATCTACCACTATAACTTGCACTTCTTGTTTTTCTTTTACTAACACTCTCTCCCCTATTTCTCAACTAGTCACTATTTGTAATATTTCTACCAACAACTGTCTGTCTATCACCTTTTCTTTCCTTCACCTTCAAACTATTTTTAAGGGTCAAATTTTCAGACTGATTTTCTCAAGCCAACTTGTCATGATACAGTTCTCAAATAAATTTCCCTTTACAATGAGCCTAAAAGTCACTGTATATTAAAGATACAGGTACAAAAAATAGCTTGTTCTTTTCTATCAAGGTGCTAAAACCTGACCGTTATTCCTTTTGCACTGACTTTCTTTTGCCTACTAAAAAAATCAGTAGCTAAAACATTAGCTTGTGACATGTATACAGATATTCTCACAAGTATAACACATACCAACAAATTAACATACACTATGGTGGATTTTTAAAGGATTTTCTGTTTTTTTTTTCTTTTCATATTGCAAATTTCTGATACAATATGTCGAAGTAATTATTATTATTTATTTTTTTTATTAAGAAAACAAAAAATATGAAGAAAAGTGGTAATGGTTGGTTATTTAATATAACATTAATTTTAATATTTAAAAAAAGAGATGAAAAAATTTTGTTTTAAATTGTATAAAACAATATTGGTCAAAAATACAACTGTGCTGGAAAAAAAGAGCTCTGAGTAGCAGAAAGCAGTTTTGTTGGTGAAGTGTGAGTGATGAGTAGCAGCAGCACTGAAAGCCAAAACCATCTCCACAATTCCTACTGCTCTGAGCTGCTAGCTGTAAAGCTTTACCCACAGTTCGAAAACAATAAACTGTAACAGAAAACATAACTATAATACAACATGAGAGTTTAAATGAAGATATTCAGCTATTTGGCTGAAGTTTCCTCAAACCTATCCTGTCGCTTATTCATACCCTGTGGTATTGTTTAAACAAAGACCCACGGTGTAGTGCTGTAGCAAGTTCAGTTGGCCGGTACACTATTGATGCAGTTAGCGTTTAGCTCCAGTGCTAAAAACATTGGTAAGCAACTACTAACCAGATAAACCACATATAACCTGTTTAAATAGCTTTCTAATATTTAATGAGGGAGTTAAACCTGGAGTTTTCCACAAACTGTGTTTGTTTTGATTGCATTTTATGCATGCATAGTGTTTTTTTTTTGTTGTTGTTCCTATAATGTTGCCCTGCGGGCTTCGATTTAAAAGCCGAACAAGGAGACAGGCATTGAAAGGGTTATTCATTTCATTCTTGCTTTTTTCAAGGGCCCTTGGTGCGCATGGCTAGCGAACGAAATAATGATTCCATCTCCAGTGGAAGTGATGAGAAAACGCACATCCACTCGCCCGATTCAGCACAGGAATCATCGCAGTCCTGAATGGGGAGGGGAAAAAACGGAACTTTTCCTACAACATTGACCAGCTGATACAAGGCGAGAAAACGAGGTGTATCACCACAAAGCGGCTGAATGTGAGGGAATAATCGCAATCGCGCGTTCCGGGAGAGACGCTAGGCCCGGGAGAGCCATCATCAAGCACGCGAAACTTTTATTTTATATACTGTGCCTTAAACCCAACCCTGATTACAATGTAACCCAAGCTATTCCGGGCCGTTCCTGTGTGTCACCCAAAAGCCATAAAAAAATCCTCAAGCATATGAATTTGATAGATACCTTTTTTGTTGACAAATCAGCAGCTGCTCGAATTCAGCAGATTTTTTTTTCAACAGCCCCTGCGCCAGACAATGAAATCAAAACGTCCGATCATCAATTCTAATCATGATCGTGACGTAGAAGCAGACAGGAGCGAATCAGCGTCCGAGATCAGGGCTGTGACAGATGCAGCGCGTGAAAACTGAGCGCTGATGTCCCGCCCACCGTGACTTTTAAAGGGAGGGAACCGAAAGGGAGGTCACTGCTACAACAAGCACAACACAACACCCACCCAATCCAAAACACAACACTGGCATACGCTTCACACACTAATAGCTTAGAATGAACGAATAACAACAATAATAACCTTAACAATAACCACAATAATAAACAGTGTAATGGATTAAACTGGTAAATGGGTTAAAGGGTTATTCTGAAATGATTACATTTTATTCATGGACACAAAAGCAGCAGCATCACAGAAGTGCTACTCCTACTACTGTTTCTGCTAATCGGTATCATTATCATCTCCATACACTGTTAATTATTAGTAAATAATAAATAAATAATAATAGGGGTAGAAATCGTTTCAAGTAGTAACTACTACCACTCCTATTACTACTAATTTGTTATGTATTAACAACAAGAGAAAGAATAACAACAAAGGGAGGAAGAGGAAGAATGGTAGTAATAGTTTCAAGTATTTCAAAGTCTAGTAAAAACACTTTACAGTATTACATCAAACAGTTTTGTATCAATAATACTACTACTACTACTAATAATAATTATGAGTTTTAGTAATAGTTTCAAGTATTTCAAAGAAAAAAAAAAAACACTGTATCTTCAGTATTCCATTAAACAGTTTGGTATTATTATCAAGGACAACAGCAAAACAACAACAACAACAACAACAATAATAATAATAATAATAATAATAATAATAATAATAATAATATTAATAATGATCAGTAGTAATAGCTGCAAGTATTTCAAAGATTATTAAAACACAATTTTCAGGATCCCATTAAACAGTTTTGTAAAATAATAATAATTATTATTATTTTATTAATAATAACAATTATAATAATATAATCAGATGGAAAAGAAGAAGAAAAAGAATACTTTATTTTTTAATGTTTCTCATTGAATAGTTGCTGTAATTCACTCCATCAATTACCAATAGCCGATTTTTTTTTCAAGAAGTGTAATTATAAAACAGAAAATACACAGCAGGGGTCGCTGTCCAAGTCTTAAGTGTGCTTTTCGTCCTTCCAATGTGTAACTAAACAACTATTGGTGCAGTTTGTTTGTTTGTCATTTGAACAATTTAACCATTAGATAATTGAGCCCAAATTTTTACACAACGCTGTAAAGTAAAATTTAGATGTGTAAAGGATACTATAGTTGTTAATTTAACAGAAAACACTTATTTCAGCCACACTATTTACGGAGTTAAGAATCAGGGTTCTTTGAGGGTCATGCAGATTTTAAACCTATGATCCTATGATTAATAGTTCATTTCTTTTGCCTCCGCAATGAATGCAGGTCACTTTATTTGGCCTGGAAACTTTCTCCGCACCATTCTCCGCTGCGATACTGCAGCGAGGGAGAGAGAGGAGGGGGTGATGGGAGGGGTTGCTCCAATTTTACGCGACCTCTCTCCACTACAGCTGGCTGGAACAGCCTAAGCTGGAAGTGAAAGAAAGCGAAAGGGACATGCATCCGTAGACAGAAGACAGACGGCTGCATCGGAGACGCACGAAATGATGGAATGACACCTCTGAAAATCTCATTTTCTATTACGTCGCCGAGGCGCCTTCTGGTTCTACGCCATCCAGCAAGTGGGACTCGACGATAAATCCAGAAAGGCGCGGTAATGGCACTCGTGATGGAACCTATAAGTAAATGGACGCGCAAGCAAGTTCTCGACTGGATGAAAGGTAAAAATGTGGGTTGAAAATTAAAGTGGCACACGCATGCATGATGAGCTATGTCATGAGGCCATTAAGTGAACAAATTTAGGCTAAATTGAACAAATGTTGGTTAAATATATGGATTGCCATTGTTATCCCGTCTCACTGTAAAAAGCCTCTTTGGAGTGAATTCTTGTGGTGCCGACGAATATTCATTTTTTTCGCTACTGCATTCATACTGCAAAGTAGACTTATATATGTGTAGCTGGATTGTAATATTCAACTCGTATTAATTTTAAACATGGGAACAGGACCATGGACAGCTCACATTAGCTTATAACCTTCGACTTTCTAAACCAGAAGTGCTGTGAGCTTGCACAGAAGCCACTGTACACATTGAAATCTGAACATATTTGTGCTGTGTAGTTTTGGTAGTGTAGTAATAATATTAATCCATTCTGTTACATTGATATTATCTTAAACACACAAACACTGGCTTTAAGACAAACCAAGAAGCAGCAGAATGTGTTTTCAGATGAAACTACAGGCTCTAAAACCTGATCAAGCATAATTCATACAATGCCCTTATTCTGTCATCATTTGTAGAAAGCCACAGGAAGAGATACCTGTAAACTCCAGGGAGTGTCACTAGAAATCTCTTTCATTTAAGTTCTACTATACTTACTGAATAGTATGCTTTAAAGCAAGTAACTGAACAATTGAATAATACGCTGGAAATCTGAGCTTGAACACTTTTTGTTTATATGCACATCTCCTTTTATAATTAAAAGTTCTGTTTGAAAAAAGAGATTGCCTTGTGTAACAGAGTCAATAATAAAAAAATATTTTATATAATTTCACACTTATTTAGTGAGAATAGCTTTTTGCCTATATTTTCAAACAAAGCAGTTGTTATTTGATGTGCATATATATTTGATTGGTAAAGGAAAATGATCTTTAAATAATTTGAAGCACAGATTTACGAAGGCCAACAACCCATCCAAATGGTGGCAATAGTTACCCTTAAATGTTAAACACTTTGTAATTAGTTGGCAATAAACAAGACAAGTCATTTTTTTAAGTGCTTATTTTTTGGTTTCACCTTGATGCTTTCCATTACTAGTTTTGAGTGGGCACCATTGACTTATGGATAGCATCTGTTTTTAATTTTAGTAGACATTAATGCATACTCTATTGTCCAGATGGCTTTAAAAATGTAATTTTCATCATGAAATTTTTTTGGACAAGCCATGTTATCACCTAATCTGAATTCTTAAAATGTCCATGTTTTTTTATTTAATTTTTTTTTTTTTCACGATGAGCTGCTGTCAGTTCAATAATTTACATTTGTCCATGTTATCACATGCAAAAGCCATAAGTCATGATTGTTGAATAAATTGAAGCTACAATTTTTCCATATGCTAATTGTTTCTGCTACATTATTATTTCAAGTTAATGGTTTGGACAATTGGAATAATTTGCTGGTCAACCAGTAAAGACCCCATGATTAAAATGTTTTATTATTTTATTTATTTTTGAAAGAAATATGTAGAAGAAACATGTTAATTTGCCTGGCACAGCTGTTTTTTTCCAAGTCCTTGGTTTTATAATAATTTTAGAACATTACTATAATTAATTGTGGTATATGTGGTTAATAAATCAAATGTAAACATCAGTCTAAATCAATATTCATATATCAAAGATCCATCTTTGAAAGTGCCTGATTTAAATCTTTACAGTTTTCACAATGATGACATTATGCATGATTACACAGTAAAGGTCAGACATTTCCGGTTGTTAATCTCTTAGTTAATTGTTTATTTATTAATATTCAGATACTCACATTTCAATAGTTATAAAGGGATCTCATCATTGTCATGGTAATATTTCCATTGCATCACATGCAAAGGAAGGAGGGATACCCTTCATTAGATACATTTTTGCTTCAGAAATGTATCTGATTCTGAGAAAGTGAAACCACTTTAGCAAAGCTGGCATGGGCTTACATGCTTATTCCAAAAATCTCTCCTACACTGCTAAAAAAAAATCTGTAAAAAAATGGTAAAAAGACTGGCAGCAGGGCTTCCAGAGATAATCCGTTAAATTACAGAAATCACCATTTCACAAAATTACTATCAAAAAACTGTAAAAATACAGTCAAAAGTACTTAAATTACAGAATATTACTGTTGATAAATATTTTTTTAACTATAGAAAAAAAGATAAATTATGTCAAATAACATAGAAAAACAACCAACTGTCAGGTTAATCACCATAAATTTAAGGATTTAATTTGTTATTTTATAAATCTGATCTGTCCATTTACATTAATTTATTGTAAAAGTACAGTTTTCCTCATGTACAATAACGATTAAATAAATCTAGAAAGCACATATTTAAAATGTTTGTATATTTAATCTCTGTAAATTAAAAGGCATTTACTGTATAAATACAGACATCATTAATTATAATAATCAAAAAATGTTGTATAAAAATATACTCAATTCATAATACACAGACAAACATCTGTAGATACATCTTAATAGTTCATTTTCCAGACATATTACAGTTTAACATGTTTGGACAGTAGAGCAATCAGCGCTACTGTATATTCTGTACTTATAAAAGGAACCTGCACATTCACAGTATTAATAATTGAACAGAAGCACTGTATGTCAAGTTAAATGAACAATCCAATTATAGAAAATAAGTTAGAGCATGCAAAAAATACCTACATTAAATGGCAATTTAAAAACCTTTATACATTCACAATGACATTTTATCCAAAGCAACATACCAAATCCAAGTTAGTTTAACACAGTAGACACAGCAGTTAATATAAAAAAATTAAAAAAGTGATGTGCACTCTTCAGCTTGTTGAAGATCAGTCTCAGTGCCATAGGCTGGATTAGCTGCAGAGGCTTGGTAGTAGATGCTGGAAAGTCTGCTAAGAGAGCAATACAACAGTCCAGTTTGGAGAGAACAAGAGCTTGGACAGGAAGATCTGTAGCATGGCCCAAAAGAAAGAGTCTGATCTTCATAATGTTGTACAGGGCAAATCTGCAGGATCGGGCCAGTGCAATTTATATATACGTCAACAATAACACCAAAGTTAGATCAGCTGAAAACATGAGCAGTTCTGTCTTGGCAGGGTTGAGTTGATGATCATTCAACATACAGCAAGATATTTCTGTCCAGGAGGCAAAAATGAGAGCAGCAACTGTCAGGACATCCAGCTGACATGAGAGAGAGAGAGAGAGAGAGAGAGAGAGAGAGAGAATGAAAAGCCATGTTTCTAAATGACAGGCCCATTGTCATGACTCACAGATGTTTGGGAATCCCTAGCAGATCCTGCAAAAATGTGAATAATTTTAACAAAAGAGGGATCATATAATATGCATGTTATTTTATATTTTGTATTGTCCTGACTAAGATATTTAACATCAACGATGTTTTCATATGGTCCACAAGTCAAAACATGTCTAAAATTATTAAAATAACTACATTTATATTCAAACTTTTGAAGGGGGTTATATTAATTATTTAATATTTACCCAGGACAGTACTAAATAAAAACTAACATGCATGTTGTATGATCTCTCTAATTGTGTTAAAATTATTAAGGGATTCCTAAACTTTTGAAATGCCACTGTAGGTACAAGGAGAGGAGAAGTGTTGTGTTCTAATTAATGAATCTAGAGGCACCCCAGTTACAACTTACTGTACAAACCATGACACCCTGAAGGACATACCTGAGAGGTAAGACTCGGACAACTGGAGTGAGGTTCCAAAGACACGGACAATCAGGTGGATAACTGTTCCGTATTATTAAAGCCGCACACAAATCCAGCAAAATAAGCACAGATGACTTAAAAGTTGTTGGAGTCACAGAGCTTTAATAACCAACAGCAGGACAGTCTTAGGTGAGTGGCCTCTTTGGAAAGCAGACTTGTACAGGAGGTTGCTCTGTGTGAGAAAGCACAGTTTCACCATGACTCAGTCATTAAATGAACACAATTGTCTACTGCAGTGTTTTATTGATAAAATGTTTGTTTTTTAACATAAAAAATACAATATACTTCTTTTTTTTTCAATTCTAGACCCATATTACATGTATTCATGGTCCCAGTTAACCCACAAAAGTAATGTAAATTGAATGTAATATTAGTTATTTTACCTTGACTTCAAAACCGGTTCCAAAATGTGCAAATTTTTCAAAGCAATTCAGTCAGTGCCTAAGTAGTATTGAAAACGATCCCCAGCCCTACTCTGAACCCTCACCCTCATCACCCAAGCATAAAGATTAAACTACTACTATAATTAATAACAACAAAAAGTGGATTTGTGCTACACACCTTTGGCATGCTTTTCTGCTGTTGAGCTCCACAGTTTCTCCACACGACCTAAAACCAAGAACAATATTTATGACTTTGTATTGCAGTCACACATTACATACATATGTTCCACTGAGACAATGATCCAAAAGATCAGCTGGAAAGGTTCACATACATTTATATAACTTACTGTGACTTAGCTGCTTCACTGTATTACACAGGGTTGTTACTGTCTGGAACTGTCTAAGCTTCTAGCACATTTTCACAATCCAAACGATTCAATATGTAATGACAGTTAACTCTTCCATCCAAGATCTACTTTCATTCAGTGTTTTACCCTGCAGCTTTCATCATGTGACTGTACAAAATACTGCACGTTTTAACTTCACAACTACATTTAACAACAGAAATGCGCAGTCACTATGAAATGTGCTTCACATGTTTGAAACACGTACCTTAATCAGCTTGATCTCTTCTGTAGTATCCTCAGAATCTTGTAGTGAAAAAGCGCGTTATTATCTTAAACATTTCCCAGAGGAACAGCCTGAAACTCATTCAAACCGTTGTGGGCGGAGCTAATTCGGCGGCACTTTTGAATTTGTGTCAGTATGCGCACGCGCGGAGCCCAACCTAAATCTTCTTCTTATTTTTCTTTAATGGCGGGTTGTGAACTAACTAGGAGGATGATCTGAGCAGCGTTGGTCTAGGAGACTAGGAGAACCCGTGCAAGGAATCCAAAAAGTGTTTTGTTGGTTGGCACTATTGATTAAGTGCAGGTTGGTTTTTATTTTATTTTATTGCTTTTATTTATTTGATGATTTTTTTTAAAGAAGCTTATTATTATTATTTTGAGTTCTTTACTGTTCTTTACTGTTTAAAATTTCATACTGGACCAATGCCTTATTTTTAAATAAAAAAAAATAAGTTTGTAGTATTTCAGATTTGAGTTCTGTGTAATTTTTTAAACATTATATTGTATTATTTGATTTGATTTTTGGATATTGTAGGAATTGTTACTGAAAAAAAAATAAACCACAAAAACCTAAATTATTAATTTTTTGTTTACTGGGACATGGGCAAATACCACATTTTAATTTATAATAATTTAGGGTGAAAAACTGACATATCATGTCTTTATGAATTATGTATGTAGTTAGGACCTATGGGAAAATAATATAATGCCAAATAATTGTTAATAGGAGCATTTATCTGCAAGACAAGCTTAAAAGAGTAGTAAAAGAAACCATGCATAATTTTACTGTATGTAAAAAATACTATTATTTGACATTAATAACTTCGCTTTAACCTTCATATGATTAACTGTCTTCAATGGTAATAAAAACACTGTCAATGATTACAAGAATAATCTGTAAATATTAGATATCATTCTATGTAAAAATACAAATTACTCTGTGAAAATACAGCTAATATCTTTTAAAAAACAGAACATTTCTATAATATCAAAATACAATCAATTTTTGATAAAAATTTAATGACGGCACGTTAAAATACAGAAAATATATGTAAAACAACAGGCCTTTTGTTGTAATTTGAAAAAAATATTTTTTTATAAAAAAATACAGACACTTTTTTTTTTAACAGTGTAGGAGATGCAGGACCACTTGTGCTTGATTGCACTGTATTTTCAGTAAAGGTTAAAATTTTAGCATGCATATCTGTATTTGGGAGTGGGCAGTCACTAATTGAAACTGAATCATTTTTATTTTTTCAGTTAATTATTATTTTTTTACTGCATGATCCAAAAATTGCTCATATTAACACCAAACAAGATTATAATTACATTTTGAATAGTAAGTTACTGCTTGTGTCTGTTATCATCCAACAGTGTGTATTAATGGTGGCTTATTACCACCATTAATACATAATGGCTTATTACTTATTACCAAAAATTGTCTGGGTTTGCTCTGGCTTCTTCAGTTTTCTCCCAGTGTCTAAAAACATGCATGTAGGCAGATTGGTCATGCCAATTTACCCCAACCATCTGATTTAAATTATTTCACATCACACTCACTGGGTACTTACGGGATAGGCTCTAGATTCACAGCAACCATCACCAGAATAAATTGGTTACTGAAGATGAATAAATGAATATCTGTCACCCATCTGTCTGCCACCCAATACACTGGCTATAAAAGTCCCTGGTTTGTCCATGAGCCTTGGTGAGCCATGTTATTCACTAGATAGGCACCATAAATCTTTGAATAGTAGCTTTTATTTAGTCCAATATTGCTTACAGGGTACTAGCACTTTAAACTCAAGACAGTGAGGCACTAAAAACAATCAGAATACATTTTAGGCTATTTAAACTGAGTGTCAATAGATGTGTTTTTTCCAACTGATATTTCTATTAATCTTTCCAAGACATGCCGGATTCTTTCTCCTTCAAGTTTGAATTTATGGAAATGTATGCGTGTCTATGGAAGTCAATGTCTGCTAATCAGAATATTTCAATAAATAATTCACCCATGAACAATGTTTGGGTTTGGGATTAAATGTAAAATTTTAAGTTTAGTTTTTTTTTTAATTATTATTTTTTTTTTTATATTTTTGGTACAGTACATGCACCAGAATAACCAACACACAATATTTAAAAACACTGTTAAATGCAGAAAGTGTAGAGATCATTGACTGTGAAACATGTGAAACATGCAGTTATTTAAAAGTAAGCTTGGTGAGAGAATATTATATTATTAGTGTATTATCAGATTAGACTGAAGTTACAAAGAATATACATCTAGATTTTCTATTGTCTTCCTAAATGTTCATCTTCTCCTGATAATTTCAAAAACAGGTCCAGCACAGACAGAAAAAAAGGTTGTGTAACTTCTGTTTATAATCCACCATCCACCATCTTGTCAAAAAAAGACAAAATAAAACAAAGGTTTCTTGTTTAAATATTTGTCTATTTTTAGCACTGCCATGTTACAGTCTGAACAATAATTGTGAATAACACATTTTTTGACCGAACAGAATTTACTGCTTGAGAAGATTCTCAGAACAATTTCTCTATCGCTTTGAAAATCTGGTCAAGTGGAACTTTAGCAGATGCTTTTTACTGACTGTAGATTTGCTAGAAATGGAATTTAGCTAGACTAATGAAAAGTATTGATCCCTTCAATAAAACTCAGTTGTGTTGTTCCATCAGTGTTTCTAACTGTTAATCTGCATTTAACAAATAGCAGATTTATTTTTCACACAGGTCATTTTGTCTGCATGAACACTTTCCATAATTTTCCAACATGTTTGTCACTGGTGTCTGCCCAACAAGATGTTTCAATAGCTGTTAGATTGCTTTATTAGTGTCAGTATTTTAAGCTCTGTTGATTCTAACTTTTTTCCCACTGAATACTAGATTCTATTAAAAACATTATAAATGCTAAATTCATGTTATAAGAAAGCTGAGAGAAGTAGCCATATCCTGAACAGTCACTTCCTATTTGTAGGGTTAAATGCCATACACATCCATAGGCCCACTGCACTGTTTTTCCAGTTTACTTATGTCTTGCCTTTTGTTACTAATCTTTTGCCTGTGTATTGGATGTACGCTTTTAGATATTGTTTCGACCTTGACTGCTTATTTGACTGTATGTTATTGAATATTGCCTGCCTTACAGACCATGTTTTGCCTACTGTTAAATTGTTTTAATTAAAGTCTCAAAAAGATTCCAACCCAGTCTGGAGTAGGAGTTTATCACAGAATACTGTGCCATATCTGGATCTGGTGAAAGTGTCACATCTCCAAGTGGCTTTATACTAACAAAGTAAAGTTTTACAGGCATTCCAAAATAAGCACATGAACCAAAACTATTCCATATCTCCCACCTACCAAAGCTAAACCAGTAATCCATACCAGACAAGTCTAATGGGTTAACAGACAAATGCAATGGATGTTTGAAACAATGCAAAATATATTTTTTTCTAATCAGTCTGAGACATAAGGACAGTCAGTGTGCTTCCTCAATAAATACAAGACCATCAGCATCTTAAACACCAAAGTGATTAAAGGAAATTCTCCATTACCATTTCATCAGAGTTTTATACTGTCAGTCACTATTAAGTTTAATGACATTTTCAACTATGTTGCAGCATTAGTGGACTTTGGGGCTGCTATAAATCTAATTCAACATTAACTCAGCGCAGAACTCAGAATGCTAACCATACCATGCATGCCATCCATCAACATCACAACCACTGATAATTAACCTATAGGAATC
The DNA here is from genome assembly GCF_014805685.1 of Silurus meridionalis. Lineage (NCBI taxonomy): Eukaryota > Metazoa > Chordata > Actinopteri > Siluriformes > Siluridae > Silurus > Silurus meridionalis. The sequence goes on from NC_060888.1 coordinate 10,516,078, forward strand.
ACACAATAATCTATATATTTGAATCTATTCTATTCTATGTTATATTCTCCCCAAATAACCAAATTATCATGGGTCAACCATTGATAACTATTTATGATCCCAACATATCCTGGGCATCAGGTGGTCGAGTTATTGTCAACAACATTGCTTTAAACTAAATTTATTTTGTCATGTCTCTTCACGTGTATTGTGTGGCAGCAGGCGCATGGCTAAAAGAATCACACACCTGCGCATGCTTTGACTAATAAATGTTCTCTGTTGTAGTAAGGGAAAGGATAAAAAGAAAGTGTGATAAAAACAGAGAGAGACTCAGAGTCACTTGCCTCCCATTTCTTCCTTGTTTTTGTTTGTCTCTTCCAGAAGTTTATACAGTTTGCTGAGGTTTAAACAAGGCCAAAGAAACAAAACTTCCATATAACCGTCCTTAGGATTGAAGCCCTGCCATATACTGCTTCTCCCAGGAGCAAACCAGAATCAGAAAGTGCTTTATTGCATTTACAGTATTTGGCAGATGTCCTTATCCAGAGTAATTGTAATTGTCCTTACAATTATCTAATTCATAGAACTAAGCAGGTAAATGGTTAAAAGTTTAATTTAAGGGGCAAGGAATGGCAGTTTGGTGTGGTTGGGATTTGAACTTACAACCTATAGAGTCAAAGTCCAATGCCTTAACCACTAAACTACCACCTCCCAAGTATGTTTGCACTTACAAGGAATTTGTTTTGGTAACAGAAGCTTCCAGAAAAAATAAAAGTTGCAATTAAAAAATAAAAGAAAAAAAGAAAAAAACATTTGCACAATTTTATAAAGAAAAATAAGTAAAGAGTATAATTGCACAAAAAGTAAAGATTTAGATTAATAAAAAGTAGTATTGCATATATTTTTATTTTTATAGAGCAATGGGGAGAGCATTAAAGTGTTCATGAGGTAGATTGCCTGGGAGAAGAAACTTTCTTGTGAATGGCCATCTTGATGCTTGGTGCTCTGTATAGTTGGCCAGACGGCAAAAGTTCAAAAAGCATATGCCTGGAAGTGAGAGATCCAAAGTGATTTTTTAGTTGTTTTTCTCACTGTGGTGAGTACATTTCTAGACGAGTGGGCAAGGTAGCACAAATAATCCTTTCAGCTGTTTGAACCGTCCTCTGTAGTCTTCTGATGTCTGATTTTGTAGCTGAGCCAAACCAGACAGTTAATGAAGTGCACAGGACAGACTATAATGGCTGAGTAGAACTGTTTGAGCAGGGAGCAGGTTGAGACGAGCCTGGAGAGGTGGAGGTATGCACTGGAGAAAAGGGGAATGAAAGTCAGTAGGAGTAAGACAGAGTACATGTGTGTGAATGAGAGGGAGGGCAGTGGAGTGGTGTGGTTGCAAGGAGAAAAGGTGGAGTGGTGCAGTTGCAAGGAGAAACTTTAGTTTAGGTACCTGGAGTGACAGTGCAAAGTAATGGAGAGTGTGTTAGAGAATTGAAGAAAAAAGTGCAGGCAGGGTGGAGTGGGTGGAGAAGAGTGGCAGGAGTGATTTGTGATAGAAGGGTATCTGCAAGAGTGTAACGGAAAGTTTATAGGACTGTGGTGAGACCTGCAATGTTGTATGGTTTAGAGACAGTGGCATTGAGTAAAAGACAGGAGGCAGAGCTGGAGGTTGCAGAGCTGAAGGAAGGAACCTGGGGAAAGAAGTACATCCTCTGTTGGGCCTTTTTAAAAAAGAGTGGATGGGATTGTCCCACTCCTGAGAGACTTCCGCCTCAGGGCTGTTCATGATGGTGAGTCAGGGGAGTGCTGGGGGATTTCTACTGAAACTTCAGAAGCTTGACAGAGAAAAAGTGCTGTTGTTGGGGTACAGGGAGAAGTGCAGAGGGAAAATAACACATCCCTGGGGGCACCAGTGCTGATTTTATGAGTGTTTGATATGAATTTTTCCAGTCTCACTAGCTGTTTCCAGAATCTGTCAGAATGCTGGTGATCCACTGACAAATTGAGCTAGGAATAGAGAGCTGGGCTTGTTTGGACTGGAGGAGTGTTGAAATGATGGTATTGAAGGGTAAACAGGATCCTTACTTTAGACCCCAATTTGTCCAGATGTTGCAGAATGAAGTGCAGTCCTATGTTCACCGCGTCATCCACATAAATGTTTGCTCAATAAGCATACTGCAGGAGGTCCAGTAAGGGTCTAATGATGTCCTTCAGATAAGCCAACACCAGTTTCTTGAATGACTTCATGACCACAGATGTTAGGGCAATGGGTCTGTAGTCGTTAAGTCCAGTGATTTTTGGTTTCTTTGTAATGGGGATAATGGAATATTTAAAGCAAGCAGGCACTTCACACAGTCCACAGTTCCCTGTTAAAGATCTGTGAAAAGATGGATGCCAGCTGGTCTGCACATGTTGGTTTGGTCCTGGTCCTGATGCTTTCCTTCTTGTTTGTATCCTGAAGACCTGATGCACACCTCACTGATCTGAAGTACAGGAGGGATGAAGAGGCGGGCTGCTGGAGGTATTGATGGTTGAGTTGTGAGATGGTCAGAAGGGTGTGAGACCGGGACTTTTTGTCATTCCTTACAGAGCTAGCGGATGGTGTCTTGTAGCTTATGATGTCTCTCAGGCATTTCCACACTGAAGCAGGGTTGTCGGTTGAAAACTGATTTTTCAGCTTTTCGCCACTATAATCTACTTTGTCAGTAAGTTTCTGGCCTGATTGTACAATATTTTGTCCCCATTACAAAGAGGCATCCTCTTTGGCCTGGTGAAGAGGTCTGAGTCTTGCTGTGAATCATGGCATTGTTGTATGTTAAATAAGTCATGGTAGGAATGCATATATCCTCACAGAATCCGACATAAGAGTCTGTTAGCTCATCCAGATCAGAGGCAGCAGCTTTAAAAACACTCCAATCTTAGCAGATTTAGGTTTTTGCCTGTATGTAGGGAGTAGATGAACTAGGCAGTGGTCAGAGAGTCCTAATGCAGCTCTGTGAATAGAGTGATAAGACAAGACAAGACAAGACAAGACACCTTTATTCGTCCCACAGTGGGGGAAAAAGATGTGCAAATATATAAAAGAATAGAGACATAATACAGTTTATAGTATATACACAACACAATGTATAAATACATAAGAAGAAGAAAAAAAAAAACTGAGTAAGTAGTTACACTATCAGACATATTGCACATAGGTAATATTGCATGGTTTTAAATGATTGTTATTGCACATGTGTTGTTTAAAAAATATGTTATTGTTATTATTGCACAGTTAAACAGTAATAACAGTGTATATTTTGGTGATGGGTTCACTGGGAGCAGCTCTGATTGTAAAGTCTAATAGCAGCAGGGAGAAAAGACTGTCTGTATCGCTCCTTTAGACACTAAAGATGTAACAGTCTGTCACTGAAGGAGCGGCTCAAAGATAAAACTGTTTCATACAGAGGGTGAGAGTCATTCTCCAGTAATGATGATAGTTTAGCTCCTATCATCCTTTCTCCCACCTCCTTTACAGTGTCCAGGGGAATCCCCATGACTGATCTGGCCTTTCTGATCAGCCTGTCCAGTCTCTTTCTGTCTGCAGTATAGATGCTGCTACACCAGCAGACCACACCATAGAATATGGCTGAGGCCACCACAGAGTCAAAAAGTGTCTTCAGTAGCCCCCCCTGCACTCCAAACGACCTTAGTCTCCTCAGCAGAAAGATTCTGCTCTGAACTTTCTTATAATTTGCTTCAGTATTATCTGTCCAGTCCAGTTTGCTGTTCAGATGAACACCCAGGTATTTGTAAGAGTCCACTTTCACAATGTCCTTTCCCTGAATATGCACCCTTTATTGTAATGTAGCAGTGGTCAAGAATGTTTTTGTCTCTGGTAGTGCATGTAATATGCTGTTTAAGGTTTGCTTTATTGGAGTCTGTGAGAATGATTATAGCAGAGTCTGCGTGCTGTTGCTCAGTGTTTGCAATCTGATTGAATGTAAACACTGACCAGAATACAACAACTTTTTCAAAGCTGTTATATCTGTACACCACCTTTCATTGATGTAAAAGCATGGGCCTCATGATTTCCCAGCTGATTCAGTGTCGTGATCCGTTTTAAACAGCTGGAAGCCCGGCAGATGTAAAGCGCTGTCTGGAATGGCTTCATTCAGCCAGCTTTCCATAAAACACAGGGCAGAAGAGTTTAAAAAGTCCTTATTTGCAGGAGCAGGAGAAGTTCCTCCATGCTTACGAGTCTTATAGTATTTGAAGAGCGCTGTTGCTCTGCAGTTTAGGAAAACCTCAGAATAGATCAAAATTCAAAACCAGTAAAAGATTGTGTGGTGTGTTCAGCCAAATGTTCAGCAGTTCATCCCTGGTAAAAGTGACTGTACTTGAGAGACCAAAGACAGGGTTAACTAACAAAACCTGTAAAGAAACTGGAGAGCTCCACACCAAAGCAGCCATGTATGATGCCATCTTGCTTCTCTACCCATTATCACTTCCAGAAACTCAGAGTATGAAGAACTATGTTAAAGAGGCTTTGGGTTCAGGCTTCACATGCCTTCATGTCCCCTGCAGCAGTTGGATTCTTCTTCTTGGAGAAAAAAAGATGGGCCTTTGGTCTATGGTCTTTGATCCTGCAATGGCAAGTGTGGCCTCAATTCAGTTACCGTCAAGTACCTCTACCCACTGCCATGAGTCCCTTCTTTGATGAAACAACTTGTAAAAGTTGTATTTCCACCCAATCAGACCACTAAAGTGCCTACAACCTCTTTTGAATTAGAGGAGATAAGTGGATGCCAGCCTTTTTTACCACTAGTGGGCACTATGATCATGGTGTATGGCTTTGCTAAAACCCTATGTTAAGCATAGCCCTAAGCTCATCCTGAACCACCTTTTTATTGTGTTCTGGTAGTTGGTAGGGGTGACATCGCATCACCACATCTGGAAGACTCTCGATATGGTGCTCTCTGAGGTTCGTGCAAACACGTTCATGCAACCAGGTAAAGGTAAAAACACATTAAAAAAACTGTAGACTTGCAATGTGTGCTCTCTGGGAAAGAGAGAGGTAGTTTTAGGGGACTGGGGTGAATTAGGCCACATTCTTTGATTACCTCTGGTCCCAGCTCCTTCCTCTTGGGAACCATGGTTACCAGAGGCAGATGGACCGCCTCTCTTCATGGTTTAAAGAGATTAAGGTGGTATACCTGGAGCGAATCACCTCTGTCTGTCCACCTAACTTCCAACTCTCTGTGTAATTTCAAAGGGCCCTTGCCACTTAGTGAGTAATTTAGTGCTTGGCATGGTGTGCATTTCTATTATACAGCCAGGACTGTTGTTCTTGAGCCTGTAGCAAATACTACAAAGTTATTTTGCCCTGAGTTTGAAGTTTTGCTCTCACATAAAAGACGTACTGAATCTGGATGTTCAAAAGTCGCTCCTCCCAATTTTCGCAGATGACATCTTGTACACCAATGGCTTACAGCCGTATAATAATTCAAAGGAGGAAAACATCATGAAGGCTTGTGGGAATTATAGTACTGCAAATAATGGGGGCTCAAGCAACTTATTCCAGTTGTGTCCACCATAGTGAACAAACCCAAATCATATTTTTGAGAGGTTAATTAAATTGCTCCAGTAAGACAATGCTCGTGCAGATTGATTAAATCCCCAATAATTCATATAGTTTAAAATACAGTTTCTTACAATATGAAATCCTAGAGGAGAATCTAATTAGCACGAGTGAGTCAGGAACTAACTGCTGCCCCCATTTTATGCTTTAATTCCCTGAATAGAATAGAGATAGCCACTAACTGATATTTTATATTTTAGCATCTTACCACAAGTGCATAAGTGGCCTATTTACAATAAGTAGCAGTATGATAAATAAGGGTATGAGGTTACTGATCAGAAGGTTGGGGGTTCAAGCCCTGGGATCACCAAGCTGCCCTTTAGCAAGGCCCTTCTGTGCTCAAAGGCTGCTGTATTATGGCTGACCCTACACTGTGACCCCAGCTTCTGAAAAAGTTGGGATATGCAAAGAAAATAATTTGACTGTGTTGTAAGGTATATGTGACAAATAAAGTCTATTCTATATACAGTATAACTGTACAAATATTTTGCATAAGATAGACTTGTACATTATATGCGTTGCATTATATAGGTATGTACAAGTATGAATGTACCCAACCCAGCCATTAGGGAGGCACAAGCCAATGCACTCTTAGTGCCAGTCCCAAGCCCAGATAAATGGGGAGGGTTGCGTTAGGAAGGGCATCCAGCGTAAAATGTGCAAAAACGAATATGCAAATCACGAATGAGAATTTCATTCCGGATCGGTCAAGGCCCGGGAAGGCCAGGAACATTGGAAGTGGGTTCGAACTGATCTATCATGGTGTGTATGGAAAGAGAAATGGTGTAGGGGTGATTCTAAAGTAAGAAAACAGTAAGAGTGTAGTGGAGGTGAAGAGAGTTTCTGATAGGGTGATGAACGTGAAGCTGGAAGTTGAAGTGATGATGATAAATGTCATCACTACCTATGCGACACATGTCGGCTTTTAAACGTTTTCTGATTGGGGCAGACTTTAATGGGCATGTAGGTGAAGGGAACAAAGGTGATGAGGAGGTGATGGGTAGGTATGGTTTCAATGAGAGGAATGTAGAAGGGCAGATGGTGGTAAAATTTGCTAAAAGGATGGAAATGGCAGTGTTGAATACGTATTTTAAGAAGAAGGATGATCATAGGGTGACCTATAAGAGTGGAGGAAGGTGCACACAGGTGGACTATGTTCTATGTAGGAGATGCAACCTGAAGGAGATTGGAGACTGTAAGGTGTTGACAGGGGACAGTGTAGCTAGACAGCATCAGATGGTGGTCTGTAGGATGGTTTTTGAGGTGAAGAAGAAGAGGAGGAGAGTGAGGACTGAAAGAAGAATAAGATGGTGGACACTGAAGGAGGAAGACTGTGGTGTGAGGTTCAGGGAAGAGGTCAGACAGGGGCTTGGTGGTGGTAAAGAGGTGCTGGATGATTGGGTAACTACTGCATTAATGATAAGGGAGACAGCTAGAAAAGTACTTGGTGTGACATCTGGAAATAGAAGAGAAGACAAAGAGACATGGTGATGAAATGAGGAAGTGCAGAAGAGCATAAGGGGAAAGAGGTTGGCAAAACAGAAGTGGGTTTGAAAGAGTGATAAGAAAAGTAGGCAGGAGTACAAGGAGATGCAGCAGCAGGTAAAGATTAATGTGGCGAAAGCCAAGAAAAAGGCATATGAGGTGCTATATGAGAGGTTGGACAACATTCTGGAAGGTGAGAGGATGCCTGAGGAATGGAGAAGGAGTGTGCTGGTACCGATCTTTAAGCATAAGGGAGATGTGCAGACCTGCAGTAACTACAGGGGGAATTAAGTTGATCAGTCACACCTAAAGTTTTAGGAAAGAGTAGTGGAAGCCAGGCTGAGAGAAGAGGAGACCATCTGTGAGCAACAGTATTTGCCTCATGCCTTATTTGCTTTGAGAATGTTGATGGAGAAGTATAGAGAAGGACAGAAGGAATTGCATTGTGGATTTGTGGATTTAGAGAAAGCGTATGACAGGGTGCCAAGAGAGGAGTTGTGGTATTGTATGAGGAAGTCAGGTGTGTCAGGGAAGTATGTGAGGGTGGCGCAGGACATGTATGAGGACAGTGTGACAGCAGTGAAGTGTGCAGTAGGAAAGACAGACTGGTTCAGGGTGAGGTTGGACTGCATCAACCAAAACTGTCCATTACACAATAAACTGCACCCCTTGAAGAAATGCAGAGCATTCAGAAACAAACTTCTCGATGACAGAATGGCCTTCCTCGAAAAGAAAGGCATATGTTTCAAATGCTGTTTCTCAAAAGAAATCTCCCTCAAAAAGTTTAACCCCAATGTGATCTTGGATCCAGAGCAATCGTTCATTAGCCAGACCTTTGAGTCTTTGAGCTGTTAAATGAATCTTAGAATTTGCTCTGGCATTGTCGAGACATCTGGCAAGAGAGCAGAAAGATTCCAGATTGAGTCACTGGTTTGAAGAGTTCTCATCTCTCTTCCACCTCACATTGAGTGTCATGAGATCTCGAATAACTGGTCTGAGATACCAACACCAAGTACAGTTCCTCACCAGCCTGATCTCCAACACATTGTAACCTAGAAGAGAAATACTGCTTCTACTAGGAAGAGATGTCAAGTACCCACAAGGTCAGGCAGCAGGGCAATGGACCAAAAAATGCCCCATTTGCCCAATCACTGGACTTGGGCTTGGTAGTAATAGGAGAAGTGTGCCTGGGTAATGTACTTAAGCCAACAGTCAACACATTTAAGACCAACATACAGGAAGGTGGTCATCATTCAATATTTCATCCATGTACAAGCGTCATGCAGGTCGAAGAAAAGCCTGGTAAATATGTCTGGTAAAGCAACTGAGAAGATGCTGGGTCAGACAGTGTTCAACAGAACAGAGCATTATGTAAGCCGAGTAACAAACCTGCTCCATCCATGGAAGACAGTATTTTTAGTTTTCCTAAAAATAATGAATGCAAACATCTACAGAAACGATGCTAACAGAAATAAAGAGCAAGTTCTTAATCAGTTCATATACCTGCAATGTACCCTGAAGTGGAAACCTGAAATGCAGAAACAGTATGTGGAATTCATAGATAAGATCTTTGCCAACTGAAATGCTGTAGTATCACAGCTACTGAGAGAACAGGAAAAAATTTGGTATCATTTGGGGCCTACCATCCACAAAAACCCAATCAGATCAGGGTGTTTTTGACTCCAGCATCTCTCTCAATTATGTGCTCCTCAGAAGCCCAGTATTGGATGAAGGTTCATGTCTTTGGCAATAGGCATCTCCTGCTGTGGTAATTTTTCATACAAAGAGCCATCAGAGAAAGCTCACAGAAGTATGGTGTAGATACTTTCAAGTTTGGGTAAAGACATGTCTATGTTGACGATGTTTTGGTATCTGTATCTTCTGAAGCTAAGGCAATATATTTGCTCCGCTGAACACAGGCTTCACTTGCAGAGTCAAACCTCCACTTACTATTGCTCATCACTAGTGGAGTTTGTGACTGTCGGCAGGCCATTTTATTTACCACGGGAATTCACCACTGTTTTCATTGTTGGAGTGTACATTCTCCCCAGCGCTATTGCTAAGGAGGCAGTGTGTGAACTCTATTTGGCTATTAGTGAACTGCAGAATGCTCACCCTGTTCATTATCGCCGGAGAGTTCAACCACAAACATCCCCAGCGCGTATTGTGCGGAGCCCCGACCACCCTCATACTACTCAGACCACATCTCTGTTATGCTAATTTAAGTGTACAGACCGCTTATCAGACGCTCTAAAACGGTTCTGAAACAGGTGAAAACCTGGCCAGCAGGAGCCACCTCTGCTCTTCAGAACTGTTTTGAGTGCACTGGCAGGGACATGTTTAGGAAGGCTGCAACCAATGGCGATTCCATCAACTTGGATGAGTACACGACCAGCTACATCAGGAAGTGCGTTGATGAAGTGACCATCACTACACGCTCCAACCAGAAGCCATGGATGACTGCAAGAGTGCGTGCGCTGCTAAAATCTAGAGACTGCTAAAATCTTCAGAGCAGGGGAAAAGATGGCATCAAAAACAGCAAAGGCCAAACTACCCCATGCCATCAGAGAAGTGAATCGCACACACGGCAAGTGAATCTACAGTCACTTCCAGGATAGCAGAGACACCCGGTGCATGTGGCAGGGCATCCAGGCGATCACAAACTACAAGACAACATCACCCGCGTGACGACTCTCTCTCAGATGCACTGAATGACTTCTACGCCTGGTTTGAGGTGCGGAACAACATGGAGGCAAGGAAGAGCACCCATCATCCCAGTGACCAGGTGCTCTATCTTACCACAGCTGAAGTGAGGAAAACTCTATGCAGAGTTAACCAACGGAAATGTTCTGGACCAGACAATGTTTCTGGCAGAGTGCATACATTCAGGGAATGTACAGAACAGCTAGAGGATGTCTTAAACGACATCTTCAACATGCTTCTGAGCAACACCATTGTTCCTATGTGCCTCAAAACAAAGACTATCGTCCCCATGCCTAAGAAGTCTCCTGCCTCAATGACTATCGCCCTGTCACACTTACCCCCATCATACGAAGTGCTTCAAGAGACTGGTCATGAGGCATATTAAAAGACCAAACAGTCAACAGCCTGATGTGGAGACAACATCCTGTCTTTGAACATTAACAAAACCATCAAGATGGTTGTTGACTTCAGAAGAGCACAAAGTGACCATTCTCCACTGATCTTTGATGGATCCTCCGGGGAGATCAAGAGCACCAAATTTCTTGGTGTACATTTGGCAGAAAACATTACCTAGTCACTCAACACCAGCTCGATCACCAAGAAAGAAACCAAGAAAGAAACCACCAGTGCCTCTACTTTCTAAGAAGGCTGAGGAAAATATCCTGAGCAACTGCATCACTGCCTGGTTTGGGAACTGCACCGTCTTGGATCGCAAGATTCTACAGAGGATAGTGAGGACAGCTGAGAAGATCATTGGCATCTCTCTCCCCTCTATCACAAACATTTATATCTCATGCAGCATCTGCAATGCCAACAGCGTTGTGGACGACCCCACACACCACTCACACCTACTCTTCACCCTCCTGCCATCAGGAAAGAGATTCTAAAGTATTCGGCCCTCACATCCAGACTATGCAACTGTTTTTTCCTCAAGCCATCAGGCTGCTCAGCACACAGATTTGAACTGTTCAAAACTCTCTCTCTCTCTCTCTCTCTCTCTCTCACACACACACACACACACACACACACACACACACACACACACACACTCAACTGTGTGTTACTGAACTGTACAACCTGAACTCAACACACACTCATTACTCATCTCAATCCATTCCACCACCCATATTATATTTCTATTTAATCATATTATACTGTTTACATGCTGTTTGAGAGTGTATTGGCACCTCTCGACTGCTGCTACTGCTGTTTCGCACTACATTGTGTTTATGTTTACAAGTACACTCTTGTTTATAGTTTTATAGGTTTATTGGTTTGTGCTATTTTGTATTCTGTGTTTTGTTTACATGTTATGCATTCAAACCTCTGGGTCTGCTGGCAGCTGGCACCTGTCACAATCCAGGGAAGAATCCTTCTCAGAGAACTTACCTCTGAACCTTCAGACTGGGACACACCTCTCCTGGAGGACAAACTAAGCGAATGGGAAGCCTGGAGATATTTTCTCCAAGACCTTAAACAGCTTCATGATCGGTGTACATACACAACAACCTTACTCACTAAAGCAGTACACACAGAATTGTGCGTATACTCAGATGCATTGACCAAGGGCATAGGTGCTATGTAAACACTTCAGAAAGATGGGCAAGTTGAAGTAGGATTCGTTATGGCAAGGCAAAGTTAGCACCCCTGTCTGAACCCACCATCAGAAGGCTTGAGCTATGAGCTGCCGTCTTAGCAGTAGAGATGGTGGATCTCATCTAGGACAAACTAGATCTAAAGTTGAATGAGAAGTTTCTTTACAGACAGCAAAGTGCTTGGTTACATTTATAATGAGTTTAAAAGATTCTATCTGTATGTTCACAATAAGGTTCAACGTATTAGTCAATCTGAAAGGCTGGAGCAGTGGTACTATGTGGAACAAAAACCTGCAGGTCATGCATCTTAAAAAGATCCTTGCTTGCATCTCGCCTGGCGCAGACCTTTCGGTTCACCGGTCCCTCATTCCTGCATCAGCCACCCACAGAGAAAACACAAACAATGGAGCTGTTTCAGCTAATTGAACCTGACAAGAACACAGAAATCGGACCACAATACAAACATGTGCTACTTACCTGGAAGAACCAGAGATGAACTCGATTCCAACTTTACCTCACTAGTAAGAGTAGTAGCTTTTCTTGTTCACATAGCAATACCCTTCAAACACACTAACCAAAACAGCAAATGCAAAGGTTGGCACAGATGTGACATACCTCAAACTCTGGAAGAAATAGACCAAGCAAAAAAATGTATCCTTAAAGCAACACAAAAGGCTGCATTTGCAAAGAAGCAGTATTAAAAAGTAGACACTTGTGAAAACTCAGTCCGATGATGGAGGACAGTGTCATTTGTGTTGGAGGACAATTAAAGTACTCTAAATTTGCAAATGCAAAAATGAAATAAATAATTGTGCCCAATATATAAGGATATAATTGTGCCACATATCCCTACTGCTCACTCGACACATTACCATGCGCAAGTAAACATCAAGCCGTACATAAAGTGACAGAAGGAGCAATCAGGGCAGTGGGACTATGGATCTTGGGAGGCAAGGTGATTATCATTTCAGTACTTCACAAATACATAATTTGTCACAAGCTGTGTAGAAAGCTGGAGAAAGACAGTATGGCAGACTTGACATCTTACCATCTCATAATCTGCCCCCTCCTTTACGTGTGTGGGGCTCGATGTTTGTGGACCCTGATCTGTAACAACTAGATGTACTAGAGGAGGACAGGGGGAAAGCAAGCGGTGGGCCATGAGTTCTAGAGCTCTAGATGTACTAGAGGAGGACAGGGGGAAAGCAAGCGGTGGGCCATGAGTTCTAGAGCTGTGCATGTCGAGGTCATAGAATTTATTGACACATTAAGCTGCATAAATGCTCTCAGGCGATTTTTTGCACTCAAAGACCCTGCAAAACAGCTCCGTTCCGATTGTGGCACCAATTTCATTAGAGCATGCAAGGAGCTTGGAATGGACAAAATGGTGCAGAGGTACCTTAGTGAGCAAAGATGCAGCTGGATTCAACCCACCACACAGATCTCACATGGGAGGCTTGTTAGAACGCATTTTTGGCATTCCCAGAAGAATCCTAGTTTTAGTGTTTCTGCAGCTGAACACTCTCTTAACCCAAGTCCTTTGCACACTAATAGCAGAAGTTACTGCTATCATTAACGCACAACTGCTCTTACCTGTGTCTGCAGACCCAGAACAACCTTTCATACTTTCACCGTCAATACTTCTTACACAGAAGACCCGAGTTCCACCTCCTCCTGGAGATTTCTCCGACAAGGACCTGTACACAAAGCAATAGAGAAAAGCTCAGGCTCTTGCCAACCAGTTATGGACCCGCTGGAGCTGTAAATACTTACTTTGCTTGCAACACAGACAGAAGTGGACAGTACCTTACAGAAACCTTCAAGTTTAAGATCTAGGAAATGGAGACAGATTTTTCAGTCCTGCTTCTTTCAACACACTTTACGAGAACACTACAATATCTCTTACATTTCAGCAACCATTTTAGTATATCCTCTGAAGGGACAATACTATAGAAATTAAACTTGGATATATTTTAGAGTAGTCAATGTGCAGCTTGTTTAACTTTACTGTCATCTATAAATAACATAGTATACAGCCATTATTGTCAAAAGTAAGTACACCCTAAGTGAACATGTAAAACTGTGTCCAAAGTGTCAATATTTTGTCTGATCACCATTGTAATCTAGCACTGCCCTAATCCTCCTGGCCATGGAATTCACCAGAGCTGCACAGGTTGTTGCTGTGATCCTCTTTATGACATCACAAAGCTGCTGTTATGTTAGACACATGGCACTTCACCATGGCCAAGACCTGGCCACTTCATCACCTTCACCTTCAGCTTACTAAGCAAGGCAGTTGTCTTTGTGGTGGTGTATTTGGGGTCATTATTATGGTAGAAAACTAGCATTTGGTCCAGTTTCTGAAGGGAGGGCATCATGTACTGCTTCATAATGTACATGCAGTAAGATAAGACAAGACAAGACAAGACAAGACAAGACAAGACAAGACAAGACAAGACAAGATAAGATAAGATAAGATAAGATATACCTTTATTCGTCCCACAGTGGGGAAATTTATTTTGTTACAGCAGCAAAGGAAAGAAATACAAAAAATTGCAAATATATATAAAGAATATACACATACTATAATATACAGTATATACACAGTACAATGTATAAATACAATAAGAGAAGAAAAAAGTACGCATTGCAGGTAGTATTTTTGCACAGGTAATTATTGCACATATTGCAGGTAATATTTCACATGTTGCATGTAATATTGCACTCAGGTAATGTTTATTGCACAGCTAAAAAGTAATAACAGTGTTGTATTTTGGTGACTGGTTTTACTGAGAGCAGCTTTGATTGTAAAGTCTAATAGCAGCATGGAGAAAAGACCTTCTATAACGCTCCTTCAGACACTTAGGGTGTAACAGTATGTCACTGAAGGAGCTGCTCAACGATGTAACAGTTACATACAGGGGGTGAGAGGCGTTATCCAGCAATGATGATAGTTTTGCTACCATCCTCCTTTCTCCCACCTCCTGTACAGTGTCCAGGGGAATCCCCAGGACTGAGCTGGCCTTCCTAATCAGCTTATCCAGTCTCTTCCTGTCTGCAGTAGAGATGCTGCTGCCCCAGCAGACCACTCCATAAAAAATGGCTGAGGCCACCACAGAGTCAGAAAAGGTCTTCAGTAGCTCTCCTTGCACTCCAAAAGACCGTAGTCTCCTCAGCAGAAAGAGTCTGCTCTGCCCTTTCTTGTAAATTGCCTCAGTGTTGTCTGTCCAGTCCAGTTTGTTGTTTAGGTGAGCACCCAGGTATTTGTAAGAGTCCACTCTCACAATGTCCTTTCCCTGAATGTTCACTGGTGGTAATGAAGTTTGTTTGTGCCTACGGAAATCCACTACCAGCTCCCCAGTACCAGCAGCACTTATGCAGCCAGATCATTGTGCTATCATCAAGATGTTTGACTGTAGGTGAGACACGATTTTCTTGGTATTCCTCACCAGGGCTTTGCCACACATGCTGGACACCATTTGAGTCAAACAAGTTTATGTTGGTCTCACAGAAAATGCTTTAAAGTAAATCATGCTGTTGGACAGGTTGTCTTGTGCAGAAATAGATAGATAGATCCTGTCCTGTCGAGTCAAAGTGTTGATGTGCATAGTGTACAGTGTGTAGTGCAGAACGGCTGAGGATTTTCAGAATGGTGAGGTAAGTCAGCACTTAGTTCTTTACCATTAGGTGCCATATGAACATCCAGTGGTCAGTATTGTACTCAAAGCACCAAATTTTAACTGCTCTAATACAAAATACACAAATTTGTATAGTCCTGTCAAACAGACAAAAACATGAACATGATGAATAGGACATGTGGCTTTTGCATGGTTACAGAACATACCACTGTTATCATTTAGAGTGTATTCACTTTTGTTACCAGCTGTTTTGACAGCAATGGCTGTGTGTTGATTTTTTTTTATACGATTATAAATAAATACAAGTTTCATTTCTATAGTATTGCCCCTTGAGAAGATGCATAGTAGATAAAGCAGTGCAATATACACAGAAAATGACAATGCGTTTGTTAAGTAAAAGCCACAGGGGAAAAAAAAAACTATTTTTTGGTCTGTTTGTGCGGGCTCTGAGGCACCTGTAGCATCTGCCCGATTAAAGAAGGGTGGATAGTTCATGGTTGGGGTGAGAGGTATCTTTGATAACACTCTTCGCCCTTTACAGACAGCGTTTATTGTAATGTCCTCCAATCTGCTTAGCTAAGTGCCAGTGATTCTCACTGCCCTCTGAAGGGCTTTACAGTCTGAAGCAGTGCAGCTGTTGTACCACACTGAGCTGCAGTTTGTGAGGATGCTCTCAATGGTACATTGGTAAAAGTTCTCCAGAATCCTGTAGCACAGACGGGACTTTTTAAGTCTCCTTAGAAAATACAGGCGCTGTTGTGCCTTTCTGGTTAGAAGAGAAGAGTTAAGAGACCATGTGAGATCCTCGGAGATGGGGACTCCAATGAACTATAAGCTGAGTACACGCTCAACAGCAACTCCATTGATGTAAATGGGAGCATGAGTATGATTGCCAGCTTGCCTAAAATCCACAATGACCTCCTTTATCTTCTTGGTTTTGAGTTCCAGGTTTTTGTCCCCACACAATGTTTCTAGGTGCTGGATCTCCTCCCTGTAAGTCATCTCATCGTTACCTCAGATCAGGCCTACCACCTTGGGGTCATCTGTGAACTTAATGATGCTGTTTGAGACATAGGAAGGTACAAGCCATGGGTAAAAAAGGGAATAAAAAAGAGGGGACAATATGCATTCCTGAGGAACCCCAGTGCTGAGGGCGAGATTGTAGGAGGTGATGGTGTTCAGTCAAACAGACTATGCTCTGTTCGTAAGGAAGTCCATGGTCCAGTTACAGAGATGCTTGCTGATGCCAAGCTGTTTTATCTTCATGATTAGCTTGTAAAGGCTAATTGTATTAAAAGATGAGCTGAAATCAACAAACAAAATCCTGGCATAAGTGTCAGGGTTGTCCAGATAAGTTGGGGCAGAATGAAGCACTGGTGTCCTCAGTTGACCTATTTGGGCGGTTAGGCAAATATTTATGGGTCCAGAGAGGGTGGCAGACAGGCTTTAAGGCGAATGAGGACCAGTCTTTTGAAGAACTTTGCGATGACAGGGGTGAGTGCGACAGGATGAAAGTCACCACGTTCTGTTGCAGTGGAGTGATTTGGCACTGGCCCTAGCCACATGCGTCGGGCATCAGCAGAGTTGATGCATGTTTGACTTTGCAGATTCCTTTCCTCATATTGGCTTTGGCGACACTGTAGGCCTACAGACCTGAATGCTGTGTTGTGTGCTTTGATAAGAGGATGGACCTCCCAGGTTCATCCAGGGCTTCTGAATAGGGAACACTATGATGTTACTTTGTGTGGTCACCCAATCCACACACCTGTTGATGTGATCAAGAACAAAATTGGTGTAGGTATTGATGTTGATGACTGACTCAGTGGTGCCCTGTACAGAAAATGTTGTATGTGAGAACTGCTGCTGAAGCACGGCACCAGCCCCATCCAGCCAGACTTTAAAAGCCCTGATTGTACAAACTTGATTCCAAAAAATTTGAGACACTGTACAAATTGTAAAATAAAATAGAACGCAATCATGTGGAAGTTTCAATATTTTACTTAGAATACAACATAGATGACATATCAAATGTTTAAAGTGAGAAAAAATCATTTTGAGGGGAAAAATAAGTTTATTTTAAGTTTCATTTAATCTCAAAAAAGTTGGGACAAGGCTATGTTTACCACTGTGTGGCATCCTCTCTTCTTTTTATAACAGTCTGCAAATGTCTGGGGACTAAGGAGACAAGTTGCTCAAGTTTAGGAATTGGAATGTTGTCCCATTCTTGTCTAATACAGGCTTCTAGTTGCTCAACTGTCTTAGGACTTCTTTGTTGCATCTTCCTCTATATGATGCGCCAAATGTTTTATATGAGTGAAAGATCTGGACTGCAGGCTGGCCATTTCAGTAACTGGATCCTTCTTCTATGCAGCCATGATGTTGTAATTGATGCAGAATGTGGTCTGGCATTGTCATGTTGGAAAATGCAAGGTCTTCCCTGAAAGAGACGACGTCTGGATGGGAGCATATGTTGTTCTAGAACTTGGATATACCTTTTAGCATTGATGGTGCCTTTCCAGATGTGCAAGCTGCCCATGCCACATGCACTCATGCAACCCCATACCACCAGAGATGCAGGCTTCTGAAATGAGTGCTGATAACAACTTGGGTTGTCCTTATTCTCTTTAGTCCGGATCACATGGCATCCCAGTTTTACAAAAAGCACTTCAAATTTTTAATAGTCTGACCACAGAATAGTTTTCCACTTTGCCACAGTCCATTTTAAATGAGCCTTGGCCCAGATAAAATGCCTGCGCTTCTGGAGTTGTTCCAGGTATCTAAACATATCATGTTTAGATATGGCTTCTTTTTTGAACTATAGAGTTTTAGCCAGCAACTGCGAATGGCATGGTGGATTGTGTTTACCAACAATGTATTTCTGAGCCCATGTTGTGATTTCCATTACAGTAGCATTCCTGTATGTGATGCAGTGCCATCTAAGGGCCGGAAGATCACAAGCATCCAGTATGGTTTTCCGGCCTTGACCCTTAAGCACAGAGATTGTTCCAGATTCTCTGAATCTTTGGATGATATTATGCACTGTAGATGATGATAACTTCAAAGTTTTTGCAATTCTTTTCTAAGAAACTCCTTTCTGATATTGCGCCACTATTTTTTGCCACAGCATTGGGGGAATTGGTGATCCTCTGCCCATCTTGACTTCTGAGAGACACTGCCACTCTGACAGGCTCTTTTATACCCAATCATGTTGCCAATTGACCTAATAAGTTGCAAATTGGTCCTCCAGCTGTTCCTTATATGTACATTTAACTTTTTCGGCCTCTTATTGCTACCTGTCCCAACTTTTTTGGAATGTGTAGCTCTCATGAAATCCAAAATGAGCCAATATTTGGCATGACATTTCAAAATGTCTCACTTTCAACATTTGATATTTTATCTACATTCTATTGTGAATAATATATAAGTTTATGAGATTTGTACATTATTGCATTCCTTTTTTATTTACAATTTGTACAGTGTCCCAACTTTTTTGGAATCGGGTTTGTAGGTTTCACATGTTTGATGACAAAGGAATACTTGTGCAGTAGAAACAATGAAAGATGGTCCGATTACTCGAGGTAGGGGAGGGGTGTGACTCTAAGCATTAGCCGCATGTGTATACATAATCCAGGAGTTTGTGTTCACTAGTGAAACAGGGCACATGCTGTTGGAATCTTGGCAGAACAGATCTTAACTTGCATTGATTAAAATTCACAGCAACAATAAAGGCTCCGTCAGGATGCACTTTAGTTTGCTAATAGCAAAGTTGAGTTCTTTCATGGCTGTGCTAGCCCTTGCATCCCAGGGGACATACACTGGTATCACAATGCATGTCTGCACTTAATGATCAGGTATTCAAGATCAGCAGAGCAGTGAGAAGAAACAGTGACAGAGACAGTTGTTTTGTTGACCTAATTTCATAAACCCCCACCTCTGTTTTCAGCCCTGTAAATGTTGTGCTCTTTAAGCTCAGCACTCTGATTAAAATGCCAATGTTGAGCCACGTTTCCAAGAAGACCATGATATTGCAGTCCGTAATCAGTCTCTGTGTTAGGGTACAGTGCCTGAGTTTATCCAATTTTGTTTGCCAGGGACCATGCATTGGTGAGAAAAATACTAGAAGCGCTGGTCGATGTGGGTTTAGCCTTAGCTTAGCCCGAAGTCCTCTGTGTTTTCCTCATCTCTATTTAAATTCTTTGCGCCAGTGCCGGACAGTTCTGATCAGAATAATAGGCTGACTGTGTTGCGTTTTCCTTACGAGTTTTGGTGGTGTCTGGTCAAAGGTGAAAATTAAGTCTGAGACAGAGTTTGTGTGGATATGTGACCGATATCCAAAAGTGATTGTCTAATGTTTGAGTCGCAAAACTGATTTGTGCAAGCACGCATGAGCATAGTGCCTAAATAAGCACAAATACGGCAAGTCTGCAATGACGCTGAGCCACACAACGTGTACATGCCACCATCTTGGCCTCATATTTGTGCATATCCCTGTGCACACACCTCACCTTCACCCTGCATGCTGTATTCAATGCCTCGCACCAAACCTGGCTTTGGTGGAAAGAGGTCTGAATCCAAGTGTGGTATTTACCCCCTTGGATACTCAGGTATGTGCTCACCCCAGCTTGATCGGAGCAGACTGAGGAAGAGGAAGAAAAAGAGGGAGAGGGGAATGGGAGTAAGAAAGGGAGGAGTCACAAGTCCCCATGTTTACCACCAATCTATGTTCAGTAAACTTAAACACCTGTTCCAGCGACTCCGGACATTGCCACTGGACCCACTCTGCTATCCTCTTTGTGAGTCTGGCAACAAAATGCTTCAGCACCAACAGGTTAAATATATCTTAACTATGGCTATTTTGGTCAAAATCTAAATGGTGACTCTTGCAAATATTAACCCAAACAGAAACAAAAATCCATGTTCGTCCATCACCATCATACAATAAAACAGCTCTGTTTTTGCATGGACATTTAAGCCTTTACTTCATCACATGTGCAAATCATTCAAATTCTATATATAAACAAAATTATACAAAAAGTAATTTGATGATTTGACCTTAACATAGTGGTAGTTTACATGATTATTAGCAGTTGAGAAAGCTTACAATCTACAACACAACTGAACCTGTGCATTTTGAATCATGTCAGTAAAATACGTGCTGCTATGTCAACATTATGTTACTGGTTTTAATGCTCTTCACTCATTTATCCTCACTTACTGTTTTATCCTGATCAGGGACACAGTCAATCCAGTTGAACTTATACTAAGTACACTGGACACAAGACAGGGCCACACCCAGAATTGTGTTAGGAATATCTTAGGCTTATAAGGATGTTTGGGCCAAAGCACAAGGGCCTAACAGTGGCAACATCGCAGTGCTAGGGCTTTAAATTCACCCACTTCTAATTAGTAGCCTATAGCCTTAACCACTGAACCACAATATAGATGAATTGGCCGAGTACAATGGCTTTAGTTTTCAGTTCAGTTTAACAGTGTTTAGTGGGGATGAGGTAAGGGCTTGGTGCAGAGTTCAATTTGAGTTCTTCCACACTAAACCTTGTCAGACCATATCTTCAGTGACCTCACCATGCTGGAACAATGGATACATTTTTAAGGTGAAGGGAAATGTACAAAGAAATACTATACAATTGTTTTCTTTCAACTTTCAAACTGTGGAAGACCAGCCTATTGGTGCGACAGTCAGGTGTCCACAAACCTTTGGCTATATAGCATACATTGTATCTGCATTGACCTGTAAAAACATACACAGTTATTGCCAATTCCTACCCCATAGCCCTGAAATAGCTGTGGCTGATTTACAATTACATAATCAACAGCATGACTCAATGGTAGCTCAGTAATAGTTTTTTCCACTCTTGTACAGTAATTGTGTTTTTTTTTTTTTTGTTACAGAAATGTATTTATAAATTTATAAATATATATATTTTTTTGTATTTTGCTTCAAATGTGCATGTGCTATGTAACCCAATCCTAATAATAGCAATACCATTCCAACATATATAATAAAATTTATTTATTAGTTTGTTAAATTATACTAACCTGTAATGTATACAGTAATATGTATGCACTACATATGGAGGAGTTAAAAATAGCTACTGTCAATATTTTTCCCCCAAAGAAAAAGGCATAAAGCCAAGGCCTTTTAATCTTGTTGATCCAAGTTTATTAGCATTGGGAATGTGGCATGGTTTTGGCTCTCGATGGGCTTGTTTGTGCATTTCAGAAACTGCTGATCACTTAGGATTTTCACATAAAGCAGTTTCTAGAGTTTACACAGAGTGAAACACAAAGTGCAAAACCCCCCCAAAAAAACACTGAATTAACATTTCTGTAGGTAGACATGTATGCAGATGACATACAACATTATTTTTCAGCCTTATAACATTATTCAGAGAAAAGCTACTACAAAGAGCCATGTGAAAATGAAAGTACACCTTCTCGAATTCTATGGTTTTATGTAACAGGATATATTAACATCTAGTCCTAACCAGGTCTTAAAAATAGGAAAATATTTTTTTTTTTAAACAGCAGCATGTGACATATTAGACTGTTTTATTATGTTTTTACAAAAACAAAGCCAAAATGGAAAATCCGTGTGTGAAAAACTAAGTACTGCTTCTATAAGATTTAATAGTCTAAGTAGCAGCCAGGTGCTGCTAATCAAATGCCCGTGGTTAATTAATCTTGTGTGACCAAATAGATAAACTGCCAAGTTTGCTTGAGTTGAGAATGGAAGGATATTCCGTGCAATTTGCAATTGTATTTTCCATAAAATGTGACATAATCCAAACACAATCACAAATCTTGCATTACCATTTGTGTTTTTCACTTTTGTTGATACACAATGGCAATTTTAAATGGAAAAGCAAAGTCCATTTGCAACTGTATTTACAGTGTCTTACAAGTTATGACATTGTTATATTTAAATAACAATATTATATACCACGTATGCTTTTTCACTTTCTCTGCATCATATGTAGCCTGTCAAAACTCAAATAGAATTGCAAATTTTTTTTGCATTTGAATTTCCGATGCCAAAGCTGTCAATCAAGTGTCAGGGGTGGAACTATATTATTGGGTGTGTTTGTATTGGGAAGTGATGTCACTTACAGTCAACAGCCAAGAGAGGAAATTATAGATTTTGTGAAATTTTTGAACAATGGAGGCATTCTGTGAAATTGTGGAGGACATTATGTGCTCTTGCTACAAGTTCAGAATCCATTTAGTTTTGGACAGGATAAATGAGTCTGTGGCCTTGACGATCAGCAACATCAGTAATGTCTTCGTCCCTTGATGGACATACAACTTGAAATGTTTGTGTACTATGTGATATGTGGTTACTCATGTGTCCAGCTTGGACGGCTGCTTGGAGTATATTTATATAACAGATTGTTTTGGATTTAAATTTTGACCAGGTCATAGGAACTGAGGAGAAACCATAGGACAGCTCAGTAAAATCTTCAGGAGAAACCTTACGGGCCTGCCCAGTAAGATCCCTGTAATCATGACCATCACACTAATAATCTACACTAATAATCAAAACTGGCACTAGAACATGACACATTACTGTCAATATCAATATCTTGAAATTGTTGGTATCAGGGAGGCATATGTCTGTTTGGGTAGAAGCGTCAGAAATTTGAGGGACACGTATCATCCACAATAATGGCCACATTCTTGGGTTAGGTATTCGTGTAGAAGACAGCAGAGTATCAAGAAAAAGTGTGTATTAAGCAGCCACAAGCGTTAGCAGAAATTAGCGATACAGTCTCTTAAGGGAGATCATGGGGTCTGTACAGGGATGTGCCTGGCTGAAACATTACATGCTTTAGCACTAATTTGAAAACATAAAAAAAAGTAGCAGAAGAGGAAAAAAAAATAAAACAAAATACTAACACATTTTTTAAAAGGTATGTGTGTGTGTGTGTGTGTGTGGGATCATCTTAGTTAACCAAGATGGCGGGGCGTGCACAACGCGAGGCCCAGCGTCTCTCCAGATTTTGCGATTTAGTAGCAATTTCTCCATCAACAGCAAGTTTATTCACGCAGAACAGGCTTGCACACATCTCATACAGCCGAGAAGCATTACTAGACATCGGCAACACTCACAGATACGGACTTTCAACGGACTTTGAACTCCCTCGGGAAATTGCCTGAACACCGCGGACCGCTGATCCAGCTCGGCCGACAGCGAGACCACAGCGCCGGCGGCGAGACCGTAAACAAAGGAGGGGGAAGCGAGACGGCATCAGGGCTAAGCTAAGGCTAAACCCGCATCAACCATCGATTCCAAGCGTCTTCCTTGCCAATGTACGGTCTCTTGCTAATAAAATGGATGAGTTGCTGCTCCGGATATCATCACACAAACGGATTAAGGAATGTAATGTCATGATTTTTACGGAAACATGGCTCAACAACAACATTACCAGCAGCGCCATTGAGCTCGGGGGTCGCAGTGTTTATTGGGCGGACAGGACGGCAGAGGACTCTGGTAAGCGCAGAGGTGGAGGTCTGTGCATTTATGTTAACAACTCATGGTGCACGGACTCTACTGTTACTGAAAATCATTGCTCTGTCCATTTAGAGTATTTGATGATTAAGTGCAGACCCTTTTATTTACCGAGAGAATTCTCAGCCATTGTTGTGACTGCAGTGTACATTCCACCGGAAGCTAATGCTAAGCTAGCTATGGAGGAACTGCATGCAGCTATCAGCAAACAGCAGTCTGCACATCCTGAAGGAGCTATCATTGTTGCTGGAGATTTCAACCACTCCAACCTGAAATCTGTTTTACCAAAATTTCACCGCAATGTCTCCTGCTCTACTAGAGGGGACAAAACACTGGACCAGGTATACACAAACATACCTGGGGCATACACAGCCATTCCCCTCCCCCACTTGGGTCAGTCTGATCACCTCTCTTTGTTCATGCTACCCAAATACACACCACTGATCAAACGTGTGAAACCAGCTGTGAGGACAGTAAAGGTATGGCCAGAGGGGGCCATTTCTTCTCTACAACAACAGTTTCAGGATACTGACTGGAACATGTTAGCTTCACAGGCCACACTGGACTCTCACACAGACATGGACAGTTACACATCATCTGTTTTGGACCATATTAACACGTGCATTGACAATGTCACTACTGTCAAACACGTGAAATGCTTTCCTAACCAGAAGCCGTGGATGAACTCTGAAGTCCGTCTCCTGTTGAAAGCAAGAGATGCTGCCTTTAAATCTGGCAGTGCGGAGGACTACAACAGAGCCAGGTCCAACCTGAAAAGGGGCATCAGGAAAGCAAAGCTCACATTTAAACGCCACATAGAAGAGCACTTCCACAACTCTGACCCCAGACGCATGTGGAAAGGCATCCAGTCAATCACGGACTACAAACCCACAGCTCAACCAACCAGCAGTGCCTTCCAACCGAACAAACTTAATCACTTTTTTGCTCGTTTTGACCAAAGCACAGGACATTTTACACCAACCACGGACTCTGCTACTGCTTACAGTCCACTTTCAATCTCAACAACGGACGTCTATTCAGTGTTCAGCAGAGTGGATGCACGAAAGGCAGCTGGCCTGGACGACATACCGGGACGTGTTCTCAGAGCATGCGCTGGACAACTGGCACAGGTTTTTACTGACATTTTCAACCTGTCACTGGCCCAAGCCACGGTACCAACATGTCTGAAGACCACTACTATCATACCAGTGCCTAAGCACTCAGCTGCTAAATGCCTGAATGACTTTCGCCTGGTTGCACTCACCCCCATTGCTATGAAGTGCTTTGAGAAACTGGTCCTGAATCACCTCACTGCAGGCCTACCACCTATACTGGACCCACACCAGTATGCCTATCGCCTGAACAGGTCAACAGAGGATGCAGTTTCCACAGCTCTTCATTCTGCTCTCACCCACCTGGATAAAAGCAACACGTACATCAGAATGCTGTTCATTGACTTTAGCTTTGCGTTCAATACAGTCCTCCCCACTGTACTGATCACTAAGCTCAGTGAACTGGGTATCTGCACCTCCACTTGCAGATGGATTCTGGACTTTCTCACCAACAGACCTCAATCTGTCAGGTTGGGAAACCAGGTATCCTCAACCCTAATTCTGAACACTGGCATACCGCAGGGCTGTGTTCTGAGCCCACTGCTCTACTCCCTGTTCACCCACGATTGTGCTCCTCTGTATAACTCCAACATCTTCATCAAGTATGCAGATGACACCACCGTGGTCGGCCAGATCGACAACAACGACGAATCGGCCTACAGGGAAGAGATCCGTAATCTGGCAGCATGGTGTGCCACCAACAACCTGACTCTGGAACTTCCGGAAATCCAACAGCAGGAGACATCTACCAGTCAACATCAATGGAACCGAGGTAGAGCGAGTCTCCAGCTTTAAGTTCCTGGGAGTTCACATCTCTGAGGATCTGTCCTGGCAGCAGAACACGTCAGCTCTGGTAAAAAAAGCACAACAACGCCTGTACTTCTTGAGAAGTCTCAAGAAATCTCATCTGTCCCCGGGGATTTTAACGAGCTTCTACCGCTGCATCATTGAGAGCATCCTGACCAACTCCATCACTGTATGGTACGGAGGCTCCACTGTGTGTGAACGTAAAGCACTGCAAAGGGTGGTCAAAACCGCCCAACACATCACTGGCACCCAACTACCTGCCATTGAACACCTTCACCACAGCAGATGTCTGCGCAGAGCTCACGGCATCATCAAGGACTCTTCACATCCCAGTCATAAACTGTTTAACCTCCTTCCATCACGAAGGAGATACAGGAACTACGCACCAGAACCAGCAGGTTCAGGGACAGCTTTTTCCATCCACCATCACACTACTGAACTCAACACTACACCGCTAAATCACTACAAAACAAACATAAACAAAAGACTGTATATAACCTCTGTACAATACATGTCCATACTACATATATCTTTTTCACTCCTCAGTACATCTGCACTTTTTATATCTGTAATGTATATTTATCATTACTGTACATTCTGCCCAACATTTCACATTCATCTGTGTATATAATGTATGTGTATATATTTATTTATATATATATATATATATATATATATATATATATATATATATATATATATATATATATATATATACACAGTTGTGTTCAAAATTATTCAACCCCAATGCTGTAAATGGTTTTAGGAATTTAGTGTACATTTGTAATTGTATTCAGAATGAAATCCTACAAGGACTTCTTAAAGAACCATATGCAACTAAAATGACATCAATTAGTTTTGTAATACAGTAGTAAATGTTTCTTTTGTGAATTCTTCATTGACATAATTATTCAACCCCATAAAGACTACCACTCTGAAGAACAAAGGTTCAATGAAGTGTTTTCAATCAGGTATTGAAAACACCTGTGGATATCAGGGAGCAGCAATAAAGCCTAATAAGCACCAATTAGGCAGCTTTAAAATGACTGTGATACTCAGCTCCTTCTAGACATTTACTGGTGTGGTTACAAACATGGTGAGGTCAAGAGAATGGTCCAGGAAGACAAGAGAACAGGTGATTACTCTTCACAGGAAGGGCAATGGCTATAAGAAGATTGCAAAGATGTTAAACATACCAAGAGACACCATAGGAAGCATCATTCGCAAATTCAAGGCAAAGGGCACTGTTGAAACGCTACCTGGTCGTGGCAGAAAGAAGATGCTGACTTCGACTGCTGTGCGCTACCTGAGCGTAGAGTGGAGAAAAGTCCCTGTGTGACTGCTGAGGAACTGAGAAAAGATTTGTCAGATGTGGGTACTGAAGTTTCTGCTCAGACAATACGGCGCACCCTGCGTAATAAAGGCCTCCATGCCAGAACTCCCAGTCGCACCCCCTTGCTGTCCCCAAAGAATAAGAAGAGTCGACTGCAGTATGCCAAAAGTCATGTGGACAAACCACAGAAGTTTTGGGATAGTGTTCTGTGGACTGATGAAACAAAATTAGAACTGTTTGGGCCCATAGATCAACGCTATGTTTGGAGGAGGAAGAACAAGGCCTATGAAGAAAAGAACACCTTGCCTACTGTGAAGCATGGCGGGGGGTCAATCATGTTTTGGGGCTGTTTTGCTTCTGCAGGTACTGGGAAGCTTCAGCGTGTGCAAGGTACCATGAATTCTCTTCAGTACCAGGAGATATTGGATGACAATGTGATGCAGTCCGTCACAAACCTGAGGCTTGGAAGATGTTGGACCTTTCAACAGGACAATGATCCCAAGCATACCTCCAAGTCCACTAGAGCATGGTTGCAGATTAAAGGCTGGAACATTTTGAAGTGGCCATCGCAGTCACCAGACTTAAATCCGATTGAGAACCTCTGGTGGGACTTAAAGAAAGCA
Organism: Silurus meridionalis; assembly: GCF_014805685.1. NCBI lineage: Eukaryota > Metazoa > Chordata > Actinopteri > Siluriformes > Siluridae > Silurus > Silurus meridionalis. Next base: position 10,543,494 of record NC_060888.1, read on the forward strand.
GTTGCAGTGCGCAAGCCTAAGAATGTGACTGAACTGGAGGCTTTTGCCCATGATGAATGGGCGAAGATACCCGTAGATCACTGCAAGACACTTGTGTCAAGCTATGCTTTACGTTTAAAAGCTGTTATAACTGTAAAAGGATGTTGTAGTAAGTACTAAGATTGAATGTCACTTGGGGGTTGAATAAAACTGATAATGATGTGAGCTCAGAAAAGACATTTGTGGTTATTTCATTATAAATGTTATGTTATATTTGTCTGACCTACACGTGCCTCTTTGATTTAATTGTAAACAGGATGACTGAATGATCATAATCAATGTCAAACCGACCAAAACAATCAATTTCAGTGGGGGTTGAATAATTTTGAACACAACTGTGTATATATATATATATATATATATATATATATATATATATATATATATATATATATATATAGTAGACTGTTTATTCAGCTTGCTACTCCTTAATGCCATAATCCTGTGATCTTGTAACCTTTCATTTCTGCACATTTTTCTTAATTACTGTACACCTTTATATTTATTCACTGTACTTTTGAATGTCCACACATCTCTGCACTGAAATAGCCTTTATATTTATTCACTGTATTTACTTCATATATATACCACTGCTGTAAATATGCCAGATAGTTATCCACACTGTAAATATGCTAGATATTTATCTGCACTTTTGCACGACTGCTACATTTTGCACTTCTGGTAGATGCCAAACTGCATTTCGTTGCTGTGTACCTGTACAATGCAATGACAATAAAGTTCTATCTATCTATCTATCTATCTATCTATCTATCTATCTATCTATCTATCTATCTATCTATCTATCTATCTATCTATCTATCTATCTATCTGATGTTCAATAAACATGGCAAGGAAGTTGGAGGAATCTGATTTTTTTTAGTTCAACTAAATAGGCTTATAATGGGAATTTAAATGACAAATTTTGCCACTGAATTTCAGATCATCTCTGATATGTCATGAGCATGCTTGTCTTCATTTCAAAGTCTGCATCGCAAAGCTTTGGGTACGGTCCTGCGTTGTTCACACTCTGAATCACGTGTGTAATCCGGCCAACAGAGAGTGTGACGTCATTACCAGGAAGCTACAAAAAGCACATGCGGTGGAGATGACGCTAGCTTCTGTATAAGAGAAGGAAAGCATGGAAGTGATTCAGGAAATGTGTGGCTTAGAGATGCAGTGTCTTAACCCCAGCTCATTCATACAGGCGAGAACGACATCTCGATGCCGGACTGCCAGAAGCTCTGATCGAGCTAATATCTACCAATCGTCGATATAGTTTTGAATGAGGTATCCCCAGAGTCTCAGCGGGGTCAAGGACACTTTACTGAGACACGTCTGTCTTTCCCAGGCTGCCAGGAAATCTCTTAAGAGACAGTCTCTCGAGACTGGCCTCTGACCCGAACAGAGCCGCTGGAGCAGAGCCCTGCAGCCATTGAGAGGCGGAGGGTCTCCTCCATCTGCTACATACCGGAAAGAGGTGGTGGAAGATGCCTGCTAGAGGTGGCTGTGCCCTGAAGCACATCCTGTGGTCAGGTTAACAGCTCAACCTCCTGGTGGTGCTGAGGAGGGAAGGGCACCGTATAATGAGGTGTACACCACCCTCCTAAAACTGAGACGAGGGAGGTAGCACTGAAACGCTGCAGACTTTTTTTTGCCTCCTGGAACTTGTCGATGACCGCACCTACGGCATCGCCAAACAAGCCAGAAGGGACCATTTGTCCCTGTTGGGAATATCTCACAGGGTGAGCAACAGATGCCTTTCTGAGTCTACTAAGGCTGACATGGACCGCCCCACAGCCTTGGCCATTTCTTTGGTGGCCCTGAGAGCTAGGTCGCTAGCTCTTTCACATCATCACCCCCAGAGCCAAATCCCTCATCCATCTCCTGCAGCAGGTCAGCCTGGTACACCTGCAACACAGCCATCATGTGGAGGCAACCCACAGCCTGACCCACTGCTGTGTAAGCCTTGCCCACTAGTGCCGGAGTCAAACACACCGGGCCTTAAGGGACAACACTGCACCAGGGCAGAGATAGCCAACTAGCGTCTCATCTACCTGTGCATCATCCCATAGCCGCTCTCTTTCATCCCCACTACTATCACGTAGAGTGATACTGGTGGGGTGGAGAGGCAGGCCAGCAAAGTACATTTGCAAAGGCATTTTTAATTCAATTTAATCTTCCTGATAAGATTTTCAATTTTAATGCCAGCAGCATGAGTGTTGAGAGATTTTCTTAGATTTCTCATGTTACCTATCCAGTTATATCAATACACTTAGTAGCTTGTAAATGAAAACAAACGGGTTTCTAGCTGTGGGGTCTTTTAGAAATGTTTACAGCAAAAGTATATATGACTTTGCTACACAACTCTCAAGAGCTTAAGTATATTTATGATCATGGAGCTTGACTGTAAAGTCCAAAGTCCATTACCTAATCAACCAGACCTCTTAATTTATTATCAAATAGCTAAATTGCATTTAGCATGAGGTCAACTGAACACATTAAATTGACAGAAAACAATATAACAATATTAATGTAACTTTATCAAATGTAACTTCAACATTAATCTATACGAAAGTGGGAGGAATTAAACATTATAGTTCAGCCAACTAATACAAGGCTTCTAAAATTTTTTTCTTTTGAACTTCTGTTACAATGTTACAATGTACATTACCTAATACAGACTTTGCTTCTGCCTTAAAAAGAACTTGGTTTGGAGCTGGAACTGTCATTTATATTCCCCTAATACTTTCATCAGGACACATTGATCTGATGTAGTCTTTATATATCTTGCAGGCAGCAAAGCCAGCTGCAGTTCAAATCATTTTTTGCCATTCAGCCGAGTAAAACACATAAAAAGATGGTGGGAGTGACAGAAAAGGTGACCAAACTAAGGTTTTCAATTCAATGTATCAAAACAAAAATCTATTAACAGTCAGTATTGTTTGCTGAAAACTGTACTGCTGTCTGTTTTTATAGCTCCTTATTAAACAAATTAAACTTTTTTGATGATGATATTCTCCTCACTCTATTCAAATAGTCACCATGCATATGTGCAATTACCTATCCCAGTAGGCTGCTTCCAATCATGAAAAGAAAACAATAAAACATTGTTAACCCTGTTCCTAATAATGTATTACTGAAATAGAAATCCAGATTGGTTTAGAGATAAATGTCAAATTTTGAACCCTATAAACTTTGAATTTAAATAAGGAGATAAGACAATGTAAGACAATAACACTGAAGTGTACATCAAGCTCATTATTGTATGTACACACCCCAGCTCAATATTCTGACATTAAATAAGCTCTTGTCTGGAGTATGTCCAGATCTGAAAGATCTTATTTTATACAGTAATGCAAACTCAACAATCATACAATATTTAGTGCTTTCATGTGTCTGGCTAGGCCTTAGGGTGCTCTATATTTAGTACCCTTTGGGTGTGTGTGAGTGGAATAGCAGCTGTGCCCTATTCAAATAATGAACACAGACACTTCATCCATCTCCTGTGCATGGCACCAAACCATTGTTGTGATTATAGTGAAAAATTTTTAACAGTACAATTGTATAATTATATAATTATAGTGTTTGTTTTAGGTGTATTTTTCAAAAAAGCTATTTTTACACTAAGTATGCCTAATAAAATCAATATAATGATAAAGCAATTTTACTAGTTAACTAATAAAGAACTGTACTGTCAGCTGAAAGCAATAGGTGACAACAATTAGCATTGATGCCCACTCCAGTTATGAGAAAAACATACCGAATTTTCACCGTAAACTTTCACCGGTGTTGATTTTTAAAAGCACGGTGATGCCAAAAGATAAACTCCAGAGAGAAATACAGTAGTTGTGAAAGGAAGGAGAAAGACAGTGAACAATGACTTTCTTGGTCGGCTACTGTTTAGATACAAGCCGTTGTAGCACGTTGAGTCTGGGTGAATGGAGAGCTCGCTAACTGCAGTTGCAAATGAAATCTTATAAGCACAGACAGGTTTCCAAAACGTGTGCTTTTTTATTTTTCTTGGCAACAGCGTTATGGGTTAGTCAAAGAAACTTAGAAATGAGCATCAGAAAATAATGAGCACATAATCCCCAGTCTCACACGCACACACACAAAGTAATACCAGAAGAATGCAGTGACGTGCTATTCCCAAAATGCCGCTCTGCTCTTAAAGGAGCCACAACATATTTCACCCGTTACACCGTGTAACAGACACTCTCTTTCGGTAAAGCCTGTGTAAAGTTCATTAGTTTCAGTGTAGACAACGGCTTATTTATGTTAAAAATTAAAATATTTGTAAAATTCAGTGCTTATATAACGGTGCGCTTTATAGTCCGGAAATTTGCTTGTACAACACCAATGCTTTTTTGCCTTAAATTCATATTATTTTAACACACCTTTGTTCAGAATTTGTCCTTGTGTTCCTGTTTCAACACATCCGCAATTTCAATATGATCCAACTTCAACAAATGTGAGCTTCTTTAACCTAACCATTTAATTCTACATTCTAAATAATTAAATCCTTGACAATTGCAAACAAGTAACACAGCATTGGCCACTAATTTGGACAGTTTATGTGTAATTAATCATAGGATACCATATTAGTAACAGAATCTATGTCTAACATAAATATCATATGCATATACAGGTCAAGAGCTTGAGGTGACATTCAATTTAAACATCAGAATGTTGTTGTCAGATGGGCTGTTTACATATTTTGTACCAAAATTTTCACACAAATAAGTCTCTGGAACTTAAACAAAGCAGCGAGGGAAAGAGAAACACAGTAGAACACTTTTGTGTTGTTTCGGGTGAGCTTGTGATTATAATTACAAAGATGTGATTTATAATTATAAAGATGGCAGGAAGGAGGGGGCCACAAAAAGGGCCTGTAGATCTCCTACTCTCTTAACAGAGCAAATGGCCAACAAGAATGCAGAAGGCTCAAAGGGGGCTCAGAGAGAGCCCCTAAAATGACAGCCAGGCCCCATCCAGGCACTCTAGGTCACCCCAGGGGCCTAAGTCTCTTGGTGCTGCAAAGAAAATGCATCAAAAAAAGAGGGTCTCAGCGCCAAGTGCGTGTGATACGCCAAAATGGCGGCCGCATAGACTTTCAGGGTGGACGGAGCCAACCCTTTCGTGAACTGTCCTTGGAGGAAATCCAGCACTGAGCCAACTGGGCAGTGGACTGGATCCAGCTGGTGGTGATCACACCACAAGCAGAACAGACGCCATCTGGCGGCATACAACCTCCTCATGGAGGGAGCTCTAGAGTGAAGCATGGTCTCTACTACTTTGGTGGAGAGGCCAAAACCTAGGAGCCCCCCTCAAGGGCCACAGCCACATTGGAGCCACCAGGAGGAGATGAAATCCGTCCCGGCAAACTCTCCAGAACTCCCAGAAGCAGCACGTACAGACGCGGCGTCCAGCCCCATGTGCAACATTTACATTTGCACCTTGTGGCAGCAAATCAAATATAATGTGTAATTTAATCTGGTTGGTTTTGGATCCACTTTATTCATGTAAAAGACTAATTTTGAACAATAATAGTTATTTTATAGCATTTTAAATAGATCCTATTTTAGATCCTATTTTTCAATGCATACTCACTTTAAGAACTGGTAGCTGGAGCTCTGTAAGGTTGCAGGCCAAGTCAGATGCTAATACATGGTTAGCAAAGCATGACAACACTGGTAAAGCATATTGGCAATTCAAGTAAGTGGAGTAACTTTTAGACCTGAAGGGCATTGTCCTACATGTAAGCTGGTGGCATGGCCTTCTGAGCACATACTGAGTCTTTGGCTTGAACAGGCTCCAGAATAACCCTGGGGATCTGGAGCTGCCTAAAAAACATACTATCTGGAACAAGTCCTCTGCTCAGATGTACCACCCAAGCAGGGCCCAGTAATAGTGTGAACAGCAACACAATAGCTCACAGGCTTCACAATCTGGATTTAACTCTTAGTTTTCTCTCTTTTTATCTTCAGATATACATTTAAAATACAGACGGTCTTACATCAACAAACATTTTGAAAAATTAGTATCTCTGTTTGACTACCGTATTTTTCGGACTATAAGCCGCTACTTTTTTCCCACGCTTTGAACCCCGCGGCTTAAAAAACGAAGCGGCTAATTTATGAATTTTTCCTGGGTTTTTCCTGGTTTCACAAACTTCAAGCCAAAAAACTGAGCGACATAAAATTAGACCAATGAAATTTCTGAACGGAAACAAAAAAACGCACCTCACCTGTGTTCTGAGCTGCACGGCTTCGGGAGAAAAAACATTTTTTTTAAACACACGACGATGCCAAAAGATAAACTCCCGAGAGAAATAGTTGTGAAAGGAAGGAGAAAGACAGTGAACAATGACTTACTTGGTCAGCTAATGTTTAGATACAAGCCATTGTAACGCGTTGAGTCAGGGTGAAGGGATAACTCCAGTTGCAACAGAAATCATATAAGCACAGACAGGTTTCCAAAACTCGTGCTTTTTAATTTTTCTTGCCAACAACGTTACGGGTTAGTCAAAGAAACATAGAAATCAGCATCAGAAAATAATAAGGACATATTCCTCAGTCTCCACACATGCAGTAATAGCGGTAAAATGCAGTGGCATGCTATTCCCAAAATACCGCTATGCTCATAAAGGAATCGCAACATATTTCAGCCGTTTCACCGTGTGTAACGTGTCTTTTGTTAAAGCCTGTGTAAAGTACATTAGTGTAGACACCTGCTGCTTATAGACAGGTGCGGCTTATTTATGTTAAAAATAAAAATACAGTGGAACCCGGTTATGTCGATGTCCTAGGGGGTCGCCAAAAAGCATCGAGGTAACCGATGATCAAGATAAATGAAAATCAAAATGGTGGCAGTATATTAACGTGCTTGAAATTTCTTTATGTACATGATGTGCGTTAATAAATGAGAATGTGCATGCACGTGTTTTTAAAGGTTTTTTTTTACACAACAGCGTTGCTGCGATTTGTTTGATGAAGGCATGCTATAAAAATACATACAGTACATGTTTATCTGTCAGGAATCCACCTGCCACACCCCCTTCGGCCCCCTTCAGCGTGTCAGGTGCTTTCTCGCCTGCTTTCTCTGAAGCTCTCGGCTTCAATCGCGCACATATGGTGCTCGTTTATCATCATCACCAGCTCCTATTTAAACTTCCACACTCTCACTGTCCGTTATTGTTGGTATATGTTGGTTCACGGCGGTCGTTGTTATCGCGCATGCGTATCCCGGTACGTGCCTTCCCACCGGCACTCTCTCAACGGCTGCTCTTTTCTTCCCAAAGCGCAATGCGGATTCCAATCCATTTAACAACAAAAGGCAAATGTGCACTAACTAACAGCAGAGATTCACCAGTATACAATACAACACCTGTAGCAGCTGTAAGCCTTGATTTTTCTGCCACTTTCGCGAGTTCTTAACCGACGTTAAATGGCAAATTTTCCCCCCCTTGTGCTCGAGATATTAGGGTTCGGCGACATAACCAAAAAAAATGCTTAGAAAAAGCGAGAATTTGGCGGTTCCACTTCAAAAACGTCGACTTAATAGGGTTGTCGAGGTAACCGAGGGCGAGATAACCGGGTTCCACTGTATTTGTAAAATTCAGGCTGTGGCCGAGTGCCGGTATGTGAATGGAGGGCGAGGCCGGGAGAAGGAAGGCATAGGAATGACACACAGACTGTTTATGTTTAATGTGTCTGTTTAAGTATATGTGTGCAATGGAGGAACATTAAGAGTCCCAAAAGTATGGAGAGGCAGCCATTGAAAAAAATAAGAAGGTGAAGTAATTGTGATCTAGGACTGCTTTTTGGGCAAAATACTATATGCACAAAATTCTCCTAAATATAGGACTATAATATAGAATTTTTCTTGTTAAGATACTTGGGAACTTAAATTCTGACCTCTCCCAGTATAAATCTATGCTTGTTTCATAAAAACCTGAGGATTACATATGTATTATTTTTACTAGAATAAATCCTGATGCCTTTTTTAATGTGTTGTGCTCAACAGGCTTGGATGACTGCCTCCAACAGTACATTAAGAACTTTGAAAGGGAGAAGATATGTGGTGAACAACTCCTCCATATCACACACCAGGAACTAGAAGAGCTTGGTGTCACACGTATTGGCCATCAAGAACTTATACTTGAGGCTGTGGATCTATTGAGTGCACTGGTATGGTACTCTTTATTCCTAATTAGCACATAAAGTCATTACATTTGATTCATTAGTTTTATAAACATGCTTCCATTTGAAGTTGTTGCATATAATGTTGATAGATGTATTCTTATTAAATAATGTAATTATTGACCACAAGGATTCACAAGATATGAGAAATGATATTCATATATTGATATCTTTTAAATGGTTTGTTAAAAATCCACATAGTACTGGGACAAGGCATGCAATACTGATTTCTTTCCACTGATATCATAACAAATTATTTTATGGTGAACACATTGCTGTCATTTTTTCTATTGCCATGGTGTTAAGCAGGAGAGAGCAGGGTTGTGCTGGGCAAAATGTGCATAACACCAAATATCACATTAAATTGCCTTTTTATTATCATCATTAATATTATTTATTATTAATATAATAATTTCACAGTAGACCTATTACAATTTTTGCATTAAAGGTTTATTTGCATCTTTATACTAAATTGTGACTAATGGCAATTTGAAAAATAATTTTAGGAAAGCCAAAACACTTCACATTAGAAAAAGCTGAAAGTTCTATAATAGACCATAATAGTATGACAAACTGGTCTATGGAAAAGTGTATTAAATTACAGTAACCAAACAATGATACAAAAAACCAAACAGTGCTTAAATGTTATGAATGGTCTAAACGGCACATGTTTAATAAGTTACATATGGCCCAAGTTTTGAAAAACGAGAGTAAAGACAACGTTTCAGTGCGGTGCAAAATTGATCAAAGTGAAAACAAACAACAAATTCTTTAATGGTAGAATATCACTGTGATATTTTGCATTTGTGGTATGGCCTCTATATTTCAGAAGTGTTCATTATAATTTATCTCTTGATTTGTGGTTTTTCTTCAAGCTCTCACAAGATTTCTGTATGTTTTTGTGACTGAATTGTTCGGTGCTAGTTGTTAGTGCACCATTTCTCTTTTTTTAGAACTTTTCAAAATTGTTTTTTTTGTTTAAATGCAATGCTTCTGCAATGGCTCTGTTTAATTTTCCTTATTTCCTCCGCTTCTAAATAGCTTGCTTTTTCTTTCTGGTCTTCATGTTAGTTTAACCTTTTTTTTAACAACATTTGCAATATTCCTATGTGAAACCCAGGGCTCAAACCAGTGTTTACACAATTAGTCAAACAGGGTATACTTGGGCAAGAAGATATACCTGTCAGTCACATGTTTTTGATCAATGGTGGGTTCAAACAAAATGTGGCATCTTCCAAACTCTTTAACACATCTAGATGTACATACCAGGAATAATAAATGTTTCATCCCATTTTTGTCATTTTGTCAACATATTGCAGAAAAAAAACGAATCAATTAAAAAACTGGCTTTGCTTTACAATACTTTTAGAGTAGACAGTAAAAGTAGGAGCAGTTGGTCTGAGCATATGGTAGATGTAACCAGAATTGATATAATTAGTAGGGATAGCATGTTGCATGTATGAATATAATTTTCTTCAGAAAGATAAAAGCTTGCTTATAAGCCAAACCTGCCTGTCATGACATCTTTTTGTGCTGTTTAACGCATTGAACAGGTAATCATGTGGTTAACAAAGCATGTCCTAGTGTGCTGCAAACCAAATTCCTCTCATTAAATTTACATTTATGGCATTTGGAAGATGCCTGTATCCAAAATAATACACTTTGTAAGTTAAATCCAAAATAAATTACAAAGTGCTGTGAAGTCTCTACCAATAAATACATTTTAATACTGGTTCATTAGGATACAGATTAATGCATTCTTTACAATATCAGAATGCATTTATACTCCAAGTCTATATGAAAGTTTTGGTAAGGACACAGTTATAGCACATCAGCACAAACACAAGCAATTCAGGCATCTGCTTAATTTATTTAGAAAACTTATTTTTTCAATTTGCAGTGATTGACATATTTGCTTTAAACTTTGAACAAGTTTGAATGCTCTTAGGGTGTGCACGAAGCAACACCTGAAACTTTTTTAAATCGGCAGAAGTTTGTGTAATTCTGCTTACACAAAAATTTACACAATTTATTAAATGACTGATAAATTAGACCTATTTGCTGCATCAGTACATGGAAGATTTAAGACAGGTATCCTTGAATTGTTAAATTATAACATTATTCTGTCACAATTTGTGACAGGTGGATATAAGCACATACTTATTAACAATCGAAGTAATCAAGTTGAACCATTTATTAAAAACTGGCAGCTGTCAAATGATCGGTTTAACACCACAAATAAGATGACAAATGCAGAGAAAATGCATTAAGCATCAAAATCAGTTATTCAACAGGAAACAGTGTTGTGTATTGCCTCTTGAGGAACTGTTACTGCAATTTCAGCTCAATAGTTTGCTAGCCATTCATCCTCCTGTGAGGTAGTGTGTGGGTGAAGTGATGGAGAGAATGCCTGTTATCTAGGCTTTGCATGCATTAATTGGATTAGCATCCATTCATACCATGCTTAATTCAGACCTTCCTAAACCTACATTAATTGCCTTTCCTGCAGCTCAGCTCCTTACTAGAATGAAGGCAAAGATGTGACACCTGGCCTTAGTGACATGTAGCAGAGACAGGGAAGTAGAACAAAATCCAGTCAGAATTAATATCAAGCCAGACTGTGACTGAATCCTGTAACTACAGACCTAAGAGGATAATTTTGTACCAGCACTGAAGTTTTCATCAGACATCATATATTAGAGCACATAATTCCTCCATGGGAAACACCATGTACACATGGATTACATTGGATTATAAAATGCTTTGAACAACAGAGTGAACTAAAGGTGAAAAATTAGTTGGCAGTATAGTGCACAGCCTCACAAACTTTAAAGTGTATGAAATTGAGATGACCTGCCACTGACAGCTGTGCTACAGTATCTCACTATCTTTCATTAGGGCATGATAACAAAAAAATATTTTTTTTAAGAACAAATTAGCTTTGAGAACTAAATACTGTTGGTTTTTTTATAGAACAGTGGACCATCACCAACAATGTCCACAGGGCTGGAGTAAAGGTAAAGAAAATTTCAACAGGGGAAATATAGTGGCCATAATAGAAAATGCAAGCCAAAACATAAAGAACCTGTGTGTAGGGCCCTGAATTAAAATGTATGTCCTTTTCAAGTATTCTCATATCACTTCCACTGATGAGCTATCATCAGAATAAGAAAACATAATTTAATAATTTTTCCTTTAAGAGTTGTTTCTTTAAATTCTATATTTTTTTGCTCTTGATATAGAATATTTGCTCTTCATTATAGAACTATGGGTTAGAAACAGAAAACCTGCGGACACTATCCCACAAGTTAAGTGCCTCAGCAAAGAACCTGCAAATCTACATCATCAGTCGACGCAGAGGAGGTCACTATGATGGAAGGGCCTCACGACGTTTGCCGAATGACTTCCTCACCTCAGTAGTAGACCTAATAGGAGCTGCAAAAACCTTGTTAGCCTGGCTTGATAGGTACAAAGATAGCTTCTTGCACTAATAGAACTCCACAGTATTTTTAAAATGAAGTAATGAATTTGTATTATAATATTTTGCAAGATTACTTAGTGAGCAGTGAAAGCTATCTTTTCTGCACTACTGTTTTGCCTTGCAGGTCACCTTTTGTCAATGTGACAGAGTACTCATTGCTGAAAAACAATATTGTTCAGTTGTGCTTGGAGTTAACCACAATTGTCCAACAAGTAGGTATCTTACGAATTTCATTACTTTTAAATGCAAGCACATTTTATGTTCATATCTAGAATTTCAAAAAGCTTAAAAAAAAAAAAAAATGCTGCTAATAGGGATGTTTTTTTTTTTGTGTTGAAGGAGATTTATTTGAGCAAAGAGAGCTCAAATTTGGTCAAGGGTATCAATTACTTTGTATTCATAAAATATCAGGATTTCTCTAAACAAGTTTTAGTGAAATCCATGAATATTTGTAATTTTAGAAGTTGGAGGTATTGGAGGTAAAGCCGTTTACATAACTTGGCTTTCTCTTGCTAACTGCTAAAGGGGGACAGCTGTGGGTGGTCTTACATCTGAGACACCTCACAGGGGGCTTTTAGAGAGTTGTGTGTGTTTGGAGATAACATTTAAATCTAAATTCTATAAAAAGGTGTTCATAAATGGCAAAGAGTTGCAATAGTTATGTACTGCAAAAAAATACATTTCCCAAATCGACGCTTTAGGTCGCTAGCTATATTTCTTTGTTGTGACTTCAGACATCTTAATGAAATGGCTGTGAAAAACAGTGTGCGATTTCTTTTGTTGTTTTTTACTCTCTTCTGTCTTTGTTTCTACAGGATTGCACAGTATTTGAGACTGAAAACAAGATCCTTCATGTGGTGAGCTCATACTGTATCTTTAACATAGTCCTTTCACATTTCTTATACTTATCTGTGATTTGATGCCTGTGTTTGTGTATAAATGTGGGGAAAAGCCAGCTCAAACTTGACCCCTTTTCAGTGAAGACCCAGTTACTTGAATTGCATCTTTTCAAAAGTACATTTCAATCCTATATGATCTCTGACCTATGTATACTTGTATGGCTCAGTGGAAACTCTATCTGTATGTTTATTGGTTCTCATCTCATATTGGATCATCTGTTGTGCTTGTTCCCTTTTGTTTTTCCTCCCCAGTGTTTGGTTATTTCTTGTTTTCGAAAATACAGTTCTGCATTTGCATCCACATTGTCATCACCCCTCAATTGTTGCTCCTTTTTTGACCTCATTGCTGTCATTGCCACTCCTCCTCCAATCATCTGGTCACTTTATGAACAGGCTTAACTATACCATAACTATTTATGGCCACTGATCAGGCAAAACATTATGACTATCTGCCAAATATATTGTTGGCCCCCCTTTTGCTGAAAAAACTGTCCTGACCCATCGAACATACCGCCATTACCTTCTTCAGCAATTTGAGCTACAGTAGCTAGTCTGTTTGATTAGACCACACAGGTCAGCCTCTCCCCACGTGCATAAATGAGCCTTGGCTACCCATGACCCTGCCATTTCACTACTGTTTCTTCATTGGACCACTTTATATAGATACTGACCACTGCAGACCATAAACACCCCACAAGTGTTGCACTTTTAGAGATGCTCTGACACAAACTCACTCAAATCCTTAAGCTTTCCCATTTTACCAGCTTCTAACACAGCATATTTGAGGACAAATGTTTACTTGCTGCCAAGTATATCCCACCCAATAACAAGTGCCACATTGTGAAGGTCATAATCTTCTTCTTTTTCTTTCGGCTTCTCCCATTAGGGGTCGCCACAGTGGATCATCCGCCTCCATACCCCCCTGTCCTCTACATCTGCCTCTTTCAACCCAACTACCTGCATGTCTTCCCTCACCACATCCATAAACTGCCTTCTTGGCCTTCCTCTGTTCCTCTTTCCTGGTGGCTTTATACTCAATATACCACATGTCCCTGCTCTGCACATGTCCAAGCCATCTCAATCTTGCCTCCCTCACCTTGTCTCCAAAATGTCCTACTTGAGCTGTCCATCTTATAAACTCATTCCTAATCCTGTCCATCCTCGTCACTCCCAACGAAAACCTCAACATCTTCAGTTCTGCTAACCTCCTGTCTTTTACTCAATGCCACTATCTCTAAACCATACAACATTGCAGGTCTCACCACAGTCCTATAAACTTTCCCTTTCACTCTTGCAGATACCCTTCTATCACAAATCACTCCTGCCACTCTTCTCCACCCACTTCACCCTGCCTGCAATCTTTTCTTCACTTCTCTAACAAACTCTCCACTACTTTGCACTGTTGACCCTAGGTACCTGAACTCCTCCACCTTCTCCACCTCTTCTACCAGCAACCGCACCCCTCCACTGCCCTCCCTCTCATTCACACACGTACTCTGTCTTACTCCTACTGACTTTTATTCCTCTTCTCTCCAGCACATACCTCCACCTCTCCAGGCTCTTCTTAACCTGCTCCCTACTCTCACAACAAATAACAATATCATCCGCAAACATCATAGTCCATGGAAACTCCTGTCTGACCTTGTCCATCAACCTGTCCATCACCACTGCAAACAGGAAAGGGCTCAGAGCCGATCCTTGATCCAGTCCAACCTCCAACTTGAACCAGTCTGTCGTTCCTACTGCACACTTTACTGCTGTCACAGTGTCCTCATACATGTCCTGCACCACCCTAACATACTTATCTGACACACCTGACTTCCTCATACAATACAACAACTCCTCTCTCAGCACTCTGTCGCACACTTGCTCTAAATCCACAAACACACAATGCAACTCCTTTTGACGTTCTCTACACTTCTCCATCAACATTCTCGAAGCAAATAATGCGTCTGTGGTGCCCTGTGTTGCTCACAGATGGTCACCTCTTCTCTAAGCCTGGCTTCCACTACTCTTTCCCATAACTTCATGGAGTGACTGATCAACTTAATTCCCCTGTAGTTACTGCAGGTCTGCACATCTATGTCATTCTTAAAGATCGGTACCAGCACACTCCTTCTCCGTTCCTCATGCATCCTCTCACCTTCCAAAATCCTGTTAAACAATCTTGTTAAAAACTCCACTGCCATCTCTCCTAAACATCTCCATGCTTCTACCGGTATGTCATCTGGTCCAACACACTTTCCACTCTTCATCCTCTTAATTGCCGCTCTCACTTTCTCCTTAATAATCCTATCCACTTCCATCCATCTCCACATCATTCAACCTTCTCTCTCTCTCATTTTCCACATTCATCAGCTGCTCAAAATACTCCCTCCATCTTCTCAACACACTCTCCTCACTAGTCAACACATTTCCATCAGCATCCTTTATTGCCATATCTTGCAGCACATCCTTTCCCAGCTCAGTCCCTCTGCCTGGCCAATCGTTACAAATCCTTGTCTCCTTCCTTAGTGTCCAACTTCTCATACAGTTCCTCGTATGGCTTTTACTTGGCTTCCGCCATATCCCTCTTTACCTACTGCTGCATCTACTTGTACTCATGCCTACTTTTCTTATCACTCTGTCAATTCTGTTTTGCCAAACTCTTTCTTCTTATGCTCTCCTGCACTTTCTCATTCCACCACCTCAGATCTTTGTCCTATTTCCAGATGTCACACCAAGTACCTTTCTAGTTGCCTCCCTTATCACTTCTACAGTAGTTTCCCAACCATCCAGCACCTCCTCACCACCACCGAGCCCCTGTCTGACCTCTTCTTTGAATCTCATACTACAGTCTTCCTCCTTCAGGTTCCATCTTATTCTTCTTTCAGTCCTCACACTCCTCCTTTTCTTCTTCACCTCCAACACCATCCTACAGACCACCATCCGATGCTGTCTAACTGTCCCTTGCCAACACCTTACAGTCTCCAATCTCATTCAGGTTGCATCTCCTACATAGAACATAGTACACCTGTATGCACCTTCCTCCACTCTTATACGTCACCCTATGCTCCTCCTTTTTCTTAAAATAAGTGTTCACCACTGCCATTTCCATCCTTTTAGCAAAATCTACCACCATCTGCCCTTCTACATTCCTCTCCTTAAGGCCATACCCACCCATCTCCTCTTCATCACCTCTGTTCCCTTCACCTACATGCCCATTTAAATCTGCCCCAATCACCAATTGTACATAGGTATACCTTCTACCACTTCATCTAACTCACTCCAGAATTTTTCCTTCTCCTCCTCATTTCACAGCCCACTTGTGGAGCATACGCACTGATGACATTTATCATCACCCCTTCAACTTCCAGCTTCACGTTTATCACCCTATCAGAAACTCTCTTTGCCTCCACTACACTCTTACTGTACTCTTCCTTCAGGATCACCCCTAAACCATTTCTCTTTCATCCACACCATGAAAGAACAGTTTTAACCCACCTTCAATGTTCCGGGCCTTGATCCCTTTCCACTTAGTCTTCTAAACACACAACATATCTATCTTTCTCCTCTTCATCATATCAGCTATTTCTCTCGCTTTACCAGTCATAGTACCAACATTTAAAGTACCAACCTGAGCCTTCACTCTCCTACATGCCGTCTCTGTAGACGTCTTCCTCCTCTCCTTCTCCTCCTTTGGCCAACAGTAGCCCAATTTCCACCAGTACCCTGTTGGCTAACGATACCTGTGGCGGTCATTGGTAACCCAGGCCTCGACCGATCCGGTATGAATTTTGCTTTTGTGATCTGCATATTTGATTTGCCACATTTTACGCTGGATGCCCTTCCTAACGCAACCCTTCCCATTTATCCGGGCTTGGGCACTAAGAGTGCACTGGCTTGTGCAACCCTAATGGCTGGGTTGTGAAGGTCATAATCTTATAATGCCATAATGTTATGCCTGATCGGTGTAGAGCAGGAAAAGCATAACTCATAGATTATAGTTCTATGTCAAAAGCAAGCAGTGTGCAGGCATTTTAACTGCTGAACTAGACAAGTATATAAAAATATTGTCTGCATTATTCAATAAAAAAATACTGTATATCTTTAAAATTTAATGTTCATCTGCCTTTTTCCATTAAAATGTGCTCACAGCTGAAGCATAATTGGCTAGTGTCACTGCGAATGAGAAAGTATATCTTCCCTCTCAATCAGAAAGCATGGTGAATTCTGCTTCCTTCTGACTCCAAACCATAGATTGCTGCGGGACTACAATGCTTTGTGCAACCCAAGAACTGTCAAATTCCTTTTAACTTAAATAAATTTTTTTTTAAATGTTTGAGCAAAAAGCCTTTCAATTCGCATTTTCTTGCAGTTTATTGAAAATGTATTTTAATGCATATTTTTGTAAAGCTCTCTACAGATTAAGGCAGTCTGCACAGAACTGGATCTTGCAGATCACAATAGGTTTATTTAATTCTGAGCCATGTTCTAATTTTTTTTCTTTAACTCTACATTTACCAAGCACTTTATTAAAAACACTACACTAATTTTAAGAAGGGTCTTCCTTTGCTTTTAAAACGGCTTGAATTTCTTTCTTTGGTAGCATGAATACCACAGGCATTTCTTGCCCATTACTTGTCTATTCATGGATGCTGGTCCATGCTGATATGATTGCATTATGCAATTTATGGAGATTTTTCAGATGCACTTCATGCTATAATTCTTATTTTATTCTCTCAGAAAGTTATTTGATTATATAACTAGAATGGCTAGTGAAGACCATCAAACTCATTGTCATGTTCATGAAAAGAGTTAGAGAAACATTTGCTTTGTAACATGGTGCATTATCATGAGGGAACTGTGGCCATGAAAGGATTCACATATTCACTGCCCCAGTAGGCTGTAACAATCAAGCAAAATCTGTTTGGTATTAACAGGCCAAGTAAAGAAAAATAAAAAACACAAGAACATCACCTTCAACAGCCTGGACTGTTGACCCAATGATGGTTAGGTTCATGGACTCATGCTGCTGAAGCCAAATTCTTATGCTATTGTCTGTATGCCTCAGTGGCATTGGATATTTATGTTTCTTCTAATCAGGTTAAATTTTTTCCAGACATATTCAATATTGGTGGGCCTAAGCCCAGTGCAGCCTTTACTTTACCTGAACTGAGTAAACTCTATATACTGTTGTGCATGTACATTCCAAGAGACCAGCAAACAGAAATACTTAAATCTGGCCCGATCAATCATGTCACAATCAAAACCACTGAGCTCACATTTTTTTCAAAGCTCTTGGACTATCTGCATGGTTATATAAATTGCCCCAATACCCCATGATTGGCAAATAAGATAATTGCATGAATGTGTAGATGTACAGGTGTTTTCCCAATATTTGATGAATATATGTCATTCATGCTTTTTTTTCTCCTCCTAATTCTGGCAGTGCAAAACATTGTCTGGAATATGTGACCACATCATATCACTGTCTTCAGACTCACTTGTGTCTCAATCAGCTCATTTGGAAGTTGTCCACCTTACCAACATCATGCCCAGTGAAGGCCTGGTATGTGTGTTCAGAATTAAACAATGAAATGTTCACAATTACTCTCATCTTTGTCCACCTCTCAGAGTGTGTCAAATACAGCTTTGAGAGGAGTCTAAAAGTATGAAAAGCATTAAAGGCATTCATAGTAGTATACACCATATCATAGCAATTATTTTGTACTTTATACAGTGTACCTTACTGTGCTAACATGACTCTCACCTTTCCTATTTCAAGGGAATGTACATCAAGTCAACATATGATGGGCTTCATGTGATCACAGGTATGACAGAAAACGTAAGTGTCCTAGGTGAGAAGAAAGGACAAGAATTAGCTGCTGATTACATTGCTCTGGAGTCAGCTCAGTATAAAATTTATATAGCCTGCACAAAAATGCATGAAGAGACAAAAATCACAAAATAGCTATAGGGCTTAGAGAATTATGCTGGAACTCTTGAAGGATTGCATCTTTTTGTTTGCAGTGCAGCTTTTTGTAAAGATGGTGGCAAGCTTTTCCAAATAATAATAATAATAATAATAATAATAATAATAATAATAATATATTTTTTCTAATATTTGTTAATTCAGTAACTTTGGCAGAGATCCAAAACATATTTAACAACCATTTAGGCAATTTATCTGCTTGCCTGCATGCTTATGAATAGTTTGAGAAAATCAGAGACCCCAGGGAAGACATGCAAACTTCCATATAGTATATAGAACTAAACGCTGGACCATGGAATTATTGAATGGTAACACTTCCAACTGTGCCATTGTAAGCAAATTCACAACACAAACACGGATTTAGTGTTTTTTTTCCCAACCTGACTTAGTGAAGGACCTCAGACATACATTAAATAACCACTGGCTACATTGGTACAGAAAACATATTTATTATTATGATAAACAAACAAAAGGCATTAAATATCTTTAAATACATCAAGTAAGCAGTAGTAAAGCTTTAAAAAAAATGTTTTTACTGCGGTTATTCAGTGTTATTAGCATTTGTCTTTATCAGGGGGGACAAGCATAGAACGTGCATAGACAGCCTATTTTTGTTTTTTATTATTATTTTTGTTGTGCTGTTATCTTCTATTTCTTCTGGCTGAGTATCCTATGGCAGTTGTGTAATTGAAAAATAAGTTGTGTAATTTGCCACCCTGATTGGAAAGGGTCTAAGGAACATTGTGATCAAATTAGGCTTTAGCGCCACCATTAAGTCAAATTTGGGGCTAATTTGGAGGTTATAACTTTGTGCTATATCTCAAATATTTCAAAGCCTCTAAAGGCATATCTTTAAAATCTAATGGTATTGCTAAATTATCTAGGTTGAGACAAGTTCAATACACTCTTTTGCATCAATTTCTGACTACTTTAATTTTCCACGTGTTCACATGCCAGGAGAGTATGATAGTAAAATCTTGGAAAATGTACCAGACACCATAAGTTTGTTATGTCCTATAGTGGCCCCAGCAGATCATCAAGCCTTTCTTGGGCTACACTATGAAGACTAGCACCAGTATGAGTCAATCAATTTTGTTGCTGGTTGAGAACAGAAAGGTGCTTCAGATGTTTCTACAACAGCCACACCTCCACCGGATCCAGCTCTCCTGAAACATCTCTCTAAGCTCTCTCTCTCTCTCCAGTATGAATTAAATTCCCCAGGCAGATTTTCTTGAAGGACAGAAGCTGGCCAATTTTCTGGACTGGTGTCCCCTTGTTTATGCAGGAACAATAATCAAGATCATGAATATATCTATAGCAAGCAGGAATATACTGCATGTTAGTGAACAAACACTGGGTACACATCAGGTCTTAGGCTTAGGATGTAACCAGACCACCATCCTTCAAACTCTATTAAATAACCACTGGTATTTTACAGGTTTTATAAATATGTGTCAAACTAATTAACAAAACGTTTTTGTTTATGTTATTTATTTATTTTTTTAAAGAATATTGCCTTACTTTTCTTTTTATGTACTAAGTCTAAGTGAGTTTGTTTTTCTCCTGGCACCTGTTTTCCGTTTTGATTTCTCCTCACTGTGCTACCTTGTTTTGTGCCTATTGTTTCTTGCTTTCTGTTGCAACTTTTTCCAAAACAATTTTGTTGCTTGATACTTTGTTATCTTTTGCCCTCGGTGTTCGCCTCTCAGGTTTTTGTGTACTGACCCCACTGTTTCTTTTTCACACTTCTCCAAATCCACTACATCAGAGCTTCTCTCTGCAGTTTGGTCCATCCTGAGTCCGTAGCACTGGATGACCTGGTTTGGGCCCTGGTCATTAATGAAAAACCAAGCCAGCCATGGACCGAGGGCAGAGTCAGAACACACAGGATCTTTTCTCCATATTGGCAAATTGGTGATGGCTCAGCATATACATTTTTTCTGACTACTCCCTGTACTATCGTCCAGAAACTAAGTGACAGCCTTTTGCTAGCCCCAGCTCCTGTCCCAATCCAGTCACCACCTCTCGACTCCTCCAGGCATTTACGTTTATGAAATTTGACACATTCTCTGATCCAAAGAGACTTACAATTATCTTTTTTTTTATTATATATACAACTGAGCACTTGAGGGTTAAGGGCTCAAGGGCCCAACATTGGCAACTTGGTGGTGCTGGAATTTTCAATCATCCCATCAGCAGCCCTAAATCCTCCAAGGGACTACTCACACTCCGTCAAGGGAACTGCAGCGTTCCCTAGGACACTATTCAATTCCGCACATCGGTGGCTCTAAGTGAATGGAACGAGGAAGCTCTCAAGGTGTGCTTTCAGAATGGTTTCTCAGAAACCATCATCAAACCATGGTCATCAAACCAAGATTAGCTGGCTCCTTGAGATCCTCCTGATACTCTCAAGGCTCTAATCAATTTAGCCACACATCTGGACATCTGTATGCATGAACGGGTGTATAATTGTAAAAAGCCAGCTGGAGTCTCACCCCGTAGGAACACTCAGGAGGGATTTCAGAGCCTCCAACCTCCAGCCTCCAGAGCCTCTCAGATCGCACCAGAACCCATGCAGTTAAGCAACACTTAGCTCTACCCAAAGAAACACGATCGTCGCATGAGGGAACAGCGTTGTCTCTATTGTGGTCAGCTGGACCACATTCGCTCCACCTGTCAGGAAACAGAACTATCACAGCTGGGAGGAGGCTGTGATGAGATCTCTCTATCCTCGAGCTGTACCTCTCCATTGAGCTTATGTGGTCGAGAAGATGTCACACAGTTTGGGCTTTGATGTACTCTGGCACTGTGAACAACTTCATGGACACCACCCATGAATCAACCTCCTGAACTTCTCTTGGTAACTCGGACCATAACATTTACATTTACATTTACATTTACATTTGTGGCATTTAGCAGACACTTATTCAGAGCGACGTACAAAAGTGCTTTGAGTCTCTAGTAATGAATACATCAACACTGGTATGCAAGATTACAACCTTAATAAAAATATAACTCTTGAATTCTACAAAACAAACTTGCTAAGGATGAGCCAGACACCCCTGGCTCATCCCCCATAACCCAATTATCGACTGACCCATAGGCACCATTTCCAAGTGTGGCCTCACCTGTCATTCCACCTGTCTGCTTCAAAGTCCTTGTTTGGCTGCTCCTTAGATCCCAGAACCTTCCATGTCCTTGCATCAATTATCTTGGCCTTAACCAGATAATGATCTGCAAACGTTACCCCTTGCCTCTCATGACCATGGCCTTTGAACTTTTTGTGGATACCAGGTGATAACATTGTGTTTTACGAGTTCAAATGCCTGTTCACAAGCCCCCATCTTGACCATCACAGATCCAGACATACCTTTTATGTTAGAGGTGGATACCTTGGATGTAGGAGTAATTGCCATTTTGTTTCAAAGAGGAAATGATAAAAAATTATCCCCTGTGACTTCTTGCACAAACTCACTCCGACTACTCGTGGCCAGACTGGCACTTGAGGAACAGAGGCACTGACTTGAAAGAGCTTAGCACCTCTTCAGGTTTTCACAGAGCACAAGAACCTGAAATACATCCAGCAGTCTTGATGTCTCAACGGGAAGTCTTAGAAGCACCTCAGAGTTCTGGGTATTGTATTGTAAAATTTCCAATGGTATTAAAGGCAACATTTTTTTAATGAAAATCATACAGCCACCATAGACACAATTTTTAAATATTTTCTTATGTGAATGTGTAAAAATTATAATATTCCAAAATGCTGTTTTGTCAATTTTTCTTTTCACAGCATGAATTATTTTAACATTAATCTTTTTTAATCATAAACTGCTGTATAAATTGAATTGCTAAAGGCGGTTCATCTGAAGCTGCTTTTTTAAATGACTAACAGGGTTTTCTGATGTGTGTGTAATTAAGTCAAGACCTAACAAATTTTTTTTGGAACTAAAACTGAATTGATTCCCTAAAACATGGTAGGAGTATTCAGGGCAAAGTATTCAGGGCAAAGTAATAGTAGTGTACGTGAGCTATTATGCACCCATTTAAACGTTTTTAACTATGAATATACATAATATTTTTGCTTTAAAAAATAAAATCCCAAAAACTGAACCCACAGACATTCAATGATAGCAACTGATTTGTAAATGGCTTTGCTTAATGATGCAAATTAATCAATATAAATCATAAAGCTCAAAAAGTTCAATTTATTAAGTTCAAGAGATGCCAATACCTAGGGCAAGGCTTGAAATACAGGGCCAAACACAAGAACCCGATCCAAGAGGGGGGCTTGAGAAACGTCTTTTTGTTCCTAGGGCAGCCTCGCCTCAGCTTCTCTATTTTGATTCTTTTCATTCATTAAACTTTATCTGCCATCCAAGTTCTGCCCACACCCTTGAGTTCATTAAGAGGACATTCTGGTGACCCACCATCCAGGAACATGTCAAGGCTTATGTGTCCACATGCACCACATGCAACCAAGCAAAGTTATAAAATATTAATAATAACAATAATAGTACAAAGAGTTTGGGTATGACAATTCAATATCAGTAGAGCAGTTTATTGGTGAGTTGGAAGGTGCATTGTTTGCAAAAGAATTCGGCCAGAGAATAGGCACATGCAAATACATTGTGCACTGTGTACAAAAATGTCAGGATGTATGGTACACATTTGAAAATGTTAGTAAATGTCACACAAGATATTAATATGTCTACTGCCTGGGTGATTAAACACCTTTGCTAAGCAGAGAAAACAGAGAAACTGCATGGCTTTTGCATAGTAGAGTGCATGAAGTTCACCCATGTAAGTTCAGCTTAGGCCAGCTTTAGCTATCACTAATCGTATCTAGTAACATATATTATTTAGCAAATGCTTCAGATAACATATAAAGTTGCTTACATTACTTAGTATAAATTCAAGTTTAATCTATGTAATCATTATTCAGCATTAATATAGTATAGTACTTAGCTTCACAGATAACTTTGTGTATAAAGAGAGTTCACAAAGAAATCAATAATTATGCTTTAGAGGAAAGTTTAGCAAGGTCTATGGAAACGGCACCATCTCTTGTGGCACATCAACTGCCTAGAGATGCTGGCCATGTTTCTAGAGTTAAAGCATTTCCTTTCTGACCTAAGGGGCCATCACTATGGCTCTCCTCATATGAGTCCTCTGGTATCCTCACCCCATTTGGTGTCAGAGTTCACTTAACCCGAAGTGGCGGCTTAAGTCCTTTTCCTCTGGAGTGTCTCTCTAAGACATTTGCAATGCTGTGGGCTGGTCTACCCCTACTGACCTTTGTCAGGTCACCTTATAGCCTATAGCCTTGTGATGCGCGCCATCTCCACGGCATGTGCTTTTATAGCTTCCTGGTTGTGACGCCACCCCGCCGGTGATATCGCCCCTTTCCGTTGGACTGATTACACATATAGTTTAGAGCATGCTTACGCCGAGGCATTCCTAAAGTGTTGTTTATGCAGCATCTCATTCCCTCAGGGAACCAGGCTTATATACATAACCTAGAGATGTTCAATAAGTTGTTCTCGAAGACAAATATGCGCCATAGTCAGTTTAAAGTGGCGGCCACGCACACCATGCAAAGAGGTCGTCCGGAAAGTAAGATTTTTATGAGAGCTTGAGCTTAAGGTTCAGGCAGGATAAAGGAAAGACAGTAAATTCTATATAAAGAAGGAATCTGGTAGCATAAAGTTTTTTTGAGAGCAGTGAAGATTTTAAGAAAAGCTAAGAAAAAGATGAGAAAACAAAAGCTTTGGTTTGGTAAAACTAGAATTATTTAAAACCAAGATGTGAAAAAGACATTTCTTGACAAGTTGTAAACAAAACAAAGGATGATTTGCACCGTTGTCTTAGTGATATTTACCCTGTCCTCCAAAGCTTGTCAGTTCATAGCCCTGCTGAAGTTACCCTCTGCGAAGGAAACTTTGGGGCTGGTGACCAACCATGTCTACCAAGTCAATGGCATACCATGAGACACCTATCCTAGTCCACAGATTTCCTCATGATTCTGGAAGGCCTTCTGCAAAATCATAGGGGCTACCATGAGTCTATCGTCTGGCCTTTGAGTCCAATGGGCAAACTGAGAGAGTGAGCCAGGACCTGGAGACTACTCTGAGGTGCAAGGCTGCCAAGAACCCATCTACCTGGTCATCCTTCCTTCTATAGGGCTAAGTATGCCCATAACAGCCTGAGTTACACGGCCATAGGCATGTCAACCTTCAAGTGCCAGTTCAGATATGCTCCTCCTCTGTTCCCCTCTGCAGTGCCATCTGGGCAACAGTTCATCAGGCAATGCTGTCAAACCTGGAACAGAGGTAACTGTTGTCACAAACATGCTCCCATTCTTAGACAAAGGGTTTGGCTGTCAACCAAGAACCTACCTCTGCAACTTGAGTCCTGCAAACTGTCCCAGCGCTACATTGGATCCTTCAAAATAATCAGGAGAGTCAATCCATTTACTGACAGATAACAACTACCCAGTTCATTAAAAATTGACACTACAAGTATTTAAACTAATTCCTTTTACTGGTGATAAGCTAGGTTTTTGTTTAGTGTAACACTATGTTCACGAGTGTTTTCCTGCTTGTGTAAGTTTTGTTTTGACTTCTCCTAACTGTATTGCCTTGTTCCTCACTGTGCCTGCCAACTCTCACTTTCTGTTGCTACTTTTCCTAGGACATGTTTCTTGCTTGATTTGCTAATTTATGTTTTGCCTTCTGTGTTTGCCTCTCTTGTGTGTACTAGTCCCGTGTTTTTTTCTCTAATCTTCCTTTTTTTTTTTATTACAATAAATCACACTGAATCCACTGCTTCTGAGCTACTCTCTGCAATTTGGGCCACAGCCACAATGGTGGCCACAGCCACTCTTGTCGTGCTTCATCGGATCTCTCGCCTCTGAAATACATGCCACAAGTTCGACCCCTGGTCATGATATTTATCTTATAGGAATATATCGAAACACTTCATTTTTTTATTTATTTTTTTTTTATTTCTTGTGTTGAAAACTTTGGTGAATAACTAAAAATATTTTCTCTGATTTTTTTATATGATAGATGTATAATCAAATCACTATCCAGTGTGACTACCCTTTGCCTATAAAACAGCATTAATTAGGAAGGTACGTTGTTCCAAACATCTTGGCGAACTAACCGCAGACCACAGGATGCCTTAAATCCTTCTTTATGTAATCCAAGATAGTTCTTAATGACATTGGCTGTATGTTTGAGGATATTGTCCTGGAGCAGAATAAATTGGGGCCAATTGGATGCCTCCCTAATGGTATTGCATGATAAATAAATCCTGTGTTCCTTAGCATTGAGGACACCATTAATCCTGACCAAATCTTTTTTCTTGCAGAAATGCATCCCCAAACTTTCAAGGAACCCTAACTACCCCAGTCACCATGGCTTGCTCATCAGGGATAAATACACATCGGTTACCTTAACTGTTAAATTCTGTAAAGCTGCTTTGAGACAATGTCTGTTGTGAAAAACGCTATAGAAATAAACTTGGCTTGACTTGACTTGACCCTTTGGTGAACAAAGTGCTAACTGCATTTTGACCTATCAATTTAGAGCACCTGCTTCCATTTTGCTTCACATGCATAGTTGAGTCACTTAGCTTTGTATCCAGGTTGGAGGTGTGGCTTTTTGGCTGTTATTCTTCCATGAAGACCACTTCAGGCAGACTTACAGACTCCAGACAGTAAATGGGTGAAAAAAGTGAGGGCACGGCTGGACATATTTTTCAATATAGCTTGAACAGCACATCTGAAGCTGCTTTGAAATATTTGCCTGGGAGAGACCTTGCTGATGCAATATATCTCATTGATGTTCTCAGGCTTGCTTTTGTGCATGGCCTGTAACATGAAACTTTTTTTCACAACTTAACCTTAATAGCCGAGTTTGGCTGTTCCTTGATATAAGCCTCCGACAAAGAAGTTTCTGTGGCTTTTTACAAGTATACAATGTGTGCAAGTGTAAAACTTTATGCTGGTTTAAAACCAAAGGGTACAGGACATATTACTGACATAGAGAACCTTTTGTAGATGTTTTCTTTTATCTACTTTAGATCTTTAAATCTAGTAGAGAGATAGGATTAATATACTTTGTTTGTCAAATAATTAGGTACTTAATTGACCGGTGCATTGTAAAAGTAAGTCTTCTAAAGAACTCATATTTCCATTGTGTCTGAGGCAGAAATTCCACTGTCAAATTCTGACTGCTCCTTACAGCATAGGCCTTGCTGTTCTGTTGCTATGCAACCATATGGTTCCCAGGGAGACAAAGCTCAGTGTTCTCTTTTATGAGATTCACATGTGGACCAACCCAGGAAAACACAGGTATAAATGTACAAACAATTTTTTTTACATCTCTAAAATTTCAACAACAGCAACATTTTTTTTATGATAACACATTAAGACACATTAAATCTTAAATTATTTAATACACTTACAATTTATTTGCATTTTCCTTTCAACAGTGGACATTTTCACAAATCAGCTATACAGAAAATGTATAGAGATTCAGTAAAATCCATATAAGTTAATCACCATCCATAAAAAAATACAATGATCAAACCAGAGGCAAGAGATGAAATGTCTTTTATAAAATGTGAGGAAGAAACCTTTAAAAGAACCAGAATCAAAAGGAAAACCATGTCTGGATAATATTATTAAAAGAAAATAATATACCTCTGTATTACATGATCAATAGTGTAATTGTGTTTACAAGACTGTTAATTCATGGATATTTGGATGCAAAACTGTTCATTGCAATTGTGGTTTAAAATATGTTTGTTATAGCAAGTGCCTCCTTAAACTACAACAAAACTGTTTGTTATTTATTACAGTCTATAGATATCTTCATGTTTTTTATGTGGTACCATCCACAGTAATCTCACATGTTTTTAAGTTGTCCATATAGGGTCGTCCTTAGAAGCATTGAGTCGTTTGCAAGTGAGAGGAACCATAACCAAGTAAGGAATCATGGCGGATCAGGCAGGTCCAGAGTGATTGACTAAACAAGTGTGATGTCACCCTAGACTGTAAAACTGAAATTAGGTTTTAAAGTCCCATTTCATCAAAGTAGGCCTGGTGCATCATAAAAGACAAATTGTTTGCTAAAGTACAAACACATGCAGTGCTTCATACTGCATGTCATTAATAGTATTTTATAATCAGTGAATTTTATTTTTTGGCAATATTTGTTAGAACTAAAGAAGGTTATCCTAGTATAATTATCTACACAAGCTTCAAATAAAAGACTGGAGTCAATAATTACACCAAGGCCATTAACCGCTGTACATGGTGAGTCATAAAAACCGATCCAGAGATACTATATAATCAGAAAGAAAGCTTGGGATAATGTGATGTGGTCAGAAGATGAGACTAAAAATTAGCTTTTTGGCATCAACTCAACTCACCATGTATTGAGGCAGAGAAATGCTGAATATGAACTCAAGAACACCATCCCCACTGCCAGACATGGAGGAGGAAACATTCTGCTTTGGGGCTGTTTCTCTGCTAAGTGTACAAGAAGACATCACCACATGAACGGGGCCATGCACTGTAGAATCTTGGATGAGAACCTTCTGGCCTCAGCCAGAACACTAAAGATGGGTCATGGATGGGTCTTCCAGCATGACAATAACCAAAGGCAACAATCTGATGGTCTTGTAGCCCATTCCAGCCTTGTGCAGGTCATCAATCTGGGTCTGTGGGAGTCCGAATTCTTATTACTTATTAATATTAATACTTATTATACTTATAAGTATTATACTTAATACTTATTATTAATTTATTACAGGATCAAATACTTATTTCACTTGATTAAATATAAATTAATGAATACCCTTTCTTCAATGTTCTTTTATCTTCTGTCTCTCTCTGATAAAATAAGCCTACAATAAAAAAATCTAGACTGTTCATTTCTTAGTAAGGGGGTTACATTTATAAAAATCAACAGGGGATCAATCATTTATTTTACCCACTGTAAAGAAAGAAAAAATTACAAAAAAGATGTAACTGTCTACTTATAGACCTGATTTTATATTTAAAAATTATTAAGCATGACCCATTGCTGCCTTAAAACTTTAGGGTCCCTTAATAAATCCTGAGCTAATGTTACTGTCTGAGTGAATTTTGCATGTTCTCTAAGTGTTGCTGTGGATTTCTTCTGTGTTTCCGCTATTCCTGCAATCTTTGATATGTTGTCTGACTTATCTAAACTGCATCTAGTGAATTTGTCTGTGAATCTGTGAACAATCCTTTATAATCGACTGGCTTCCACTCTTATGTGTATTTCTCTATTATGTCAATTACTATCAGAATAGGACACCATATCCACTGCACAGGTCCTCTGTCCTTGACCAAGCAGCTATTTAATAATTTATTCATTCCACTTAATTTCCTCTGCACTGTAGGCTCATTGAATGGACTCATATAAAATATGTGAGGCAATTTCTGAATGTGTATAATGCAAATACTAATTGAAATCTGTTTCTTTGTAGTCCCCTGCTGACCATTGCAAGAAGATCCATGCTGGGGATGAGGTCATCCAAGTCAATCAGCAGACTGTAGTGAGTGTGTCTCTCAAATACATCCTCATACAATGTTACCTTGAAAGTTTTGGCTCAGGTGTTAACTCAGTTAATTCAAAGAACGAATGAAGGATCTAAAAGCCATTCTAGGGACCTCCTGAGAGGCTGTGCCTTGAAGCACCATACGTGGCAGAGTTAACAGACTGACCTCTTGAGGGCACAGAGGAGGGACAGACACCGTATAGTGTTATTGTCATGGAGCGAATTAAATGGAGGCGGAAGCCGAAGTACAGCACGCTCGGACGGATGGATGCTTGCAGCGGATACTGGAGACAAAGAGACATCTAGGGACCTCGAGGCTGAGGGACCTCCACGGCCGAGACCTGAGACTGAGTGATGCCCTTGGCGGCGATCAGGGGCGGACTGACGCCCACTGTGGAGGTCTGGAGCGAAGTGATGTCCAGCACGGAGGTCAGGAGCGGAGCTACGTCCGCAGCCGGGAGCAGGAAGATGTCCTTGGGGGTGTCCAGAGGCCGAGCCTCCAGAGGCCGAGCGACACCCACGCCGGAGGTCAGGGTCTGTGCGACGCCCACGGCGGAGTTCAGGAACACAGTGACACCCTCAGCGGGGCTCTGAGCCGTGACGAAGCCTTCAGCGGAACTCGGGAGCAAGATGTCGCCGACGGAGGAGCACGGGGGCGGAGGAGCTTTCACAGAGCGAAGGAGCTTTCACGGAGCAGAGCACTCGTGAAAGCCCCGGAGCGGAACAGAGCTGTCCTGGAAACTCTGGAGCGGAACGGAGCTGTCCTGGAAACTCTGGAGCAGAACAGAGCTGTCCTGGAAACCCTGGAGCGGGGCATCCACGGGAACCCTGGAACAGGGCGACACGCTTGTGGAAGCTCTGTGGCGGAGCAGTGCGCTCGTGGAAACCCTGGGGCGGAGTTCTCACAGAATCGAGGTGGCTGTAAGGTAGATCCGCCGGAGTGATCCTGAACATCCCCGTAAGAAGCCCAATGAAGTGGGTGCATGAGCAGAATTCACCTCCGAATGTGCTCCACAGCTTACCAGCGAGAGAGAGAGAGAGTCCCCAGTCAAGAGAGAGATGTGAAGTGCAATTTTGGCCATTTCGGTGGTGTAAACGGAGGGATGGAAATCCATATATTCACCAACGTTCCATATGAATCTGCTCCACTCTGCCATATCGCCGGAAAAGCGAGCCGGGTATTCCATCATACTCTTCGGGGGGCGTGGCGTAGCCGTGCTTGCATGTTCCCGAGCCGGCGAGGATGAATCGCGAGGGGCGGCCGCGAGCTTCCGGGTGCAATCCGAAACCGTGCTCGGTTGCCGCTTCATTGCGGCAGAGCGAAACCTCCCCTTGTCCCGGTGGGTCTTGCTGCGACCGATCAGGTCACATTTAAAGGTTCGTGATTCTGTCATGGAGCGAATGAAATGGAGGCGGAAGCCGATGTACAGCACGCTCGGGTTTAATACAGAGAGTGAGAGAGAGATACACACTAGCACATGCACACACACAAACACTCACACACGCACACGGCAGTCTTTGGGTTGAGAGAGTCCGAGGTGCACTTGGGGAGAAGCGTAGCTGATCCGTGGTGCGCTGAGAGGAAAAGCGCAGCCGGTACAGGATAGCGGAGTCCGGAAAGAACAGAACGCATAGAGTCCATAAAGAGTATGAAACCATTAACACATACAATAACGAACAAGGGAGTAAGTGTGAGTGAGGAGCTTATATAGAAGCGGGGTGGAGTGATGATGAGCCCCAGGTGAGCGTGATTAAGCCTGGAGCTCCAGAGAGAGTTGAGGCATGATTGATGATGAGCTCCAGGTGTGCATGGTTAAACCTGGAGCTCTAGGGAGAGCGGAGGCATAAAGAGCCACCAGAGGGGCCGTGGCAGGTCGATCCCTAACAGTTATATAGAATATCATATATATATATGAAATTTCAGAGATGCTGACTGTGCATCCAGTCTTATTAATTTAATGTTTATCAAGTTACTTTAACAGACTTTCTGAAAATTTCTACATTTTTGTTTTGCTTAAGAGACAGACACAGTTTCAATTTTGTTGACCCTGAGTGACAACTCAGTGGAGCAAGCAGACAGTAGGTTAAGCCTGTTTGTCTGCTCACTTACCTTGACTCTGAATCGTCACTGGTTAGTTTGTGTTATTCTGAGACTATGACACATACTACAAGAAATAAGGGCAGCATCTTCCAGAGTGGGATGGATACTGTCCTGCCCTAACAGGCCAACTTTGCCCTCAAAATTGCTCCAATTATCTATGAAGCCCACATTGTTTTTGGAGCACCACTTGGACATACAACAGTTCAACGACTGTAACCTGCTGTAAGCTACCTCGCTATGCCACACTGGGATGGTGCCAGAGCATATTATAGCATTAGACATTGCCTTTGCTAATCTACACACCTCTATGATGTTATTTTTTAGTAACCTCTGACTGTCGAAGGCGTATATCATTAGCTCCTTTGGAAATCCCTTTCCTGGAAACCTAACCCGACCTGCTATGTCTGGTGCCCTGGCTCCTGGTATACACCTAACCTGTGCTGCTGCTGGACTTAAAGGCCTAGCTAATTCACCTGACTCACAATAGAGTCTCTGGACACATGAAGCAGAGAGGAATGGGGCTACCATGGGTGAGCCCAAGCGTTAGCTTTGGCCATGGGAGTCTACTTCTGAGTTGTCACTCACTCGCCCCGCACCTAGGCCATCCAGACTTCCCCCTGTAGAACCTGGACTGCTTTCACACTTACTAATCCTCTCTAGACTCTGGGTGCCCTTCTCTATTGCTAGGATCTTCTCTGTCAAAAAGCTTTCTTACTATTTTTCCATGTAATGGTGCATAAATCTTGAAAATAAAAATTCTCATGTAACCTCCCAAAATAATACCAATAGCAGCATTTTTAACTGAATAGGTTTTTGAATGACCTAGAAATGTGATCCAATTAAGGAGAAGGTAAACTGTTGCAGGGCTCTGTCTGACTAGCTGTTGGTTTGGATACTGAGAGGCCTCATTTGTTTCTTGGCATGCATTATGTGTGCTCATCTGAATTAGGTAGGCACCATGCCCTTATCTTCTTCACTGGCACTGCATTTGTCATAATGTTTATGCCTGTACCCTGATTGAAGCCACAAAAAGAATGTTCAGATTATACATGTAGTGTTAGTGACCATTTTCATGTCTCTTTGGAAATTTTCAGTCTGATTAGAGTGTCCTTTCCTTGGCTGTTTGCTTGCTGCTCATATATTGGGTCCAAACAGTAGTTCATTCTAACTAAATGTGTATACATCTGGTGCACTGTATATGTTATATACAGTATGTATATGCTTTATTAGGTGGGGTGGCAGCTGAAGAACTTGGTCAACACATTGCGTGAGGATCCAAATTGTGTCAACCTTACGCTGAAGAAGAGGCCACAGAACATTTTCAATTCCACCCCAGCTCTGGTCAAAAACCTACAATGGAAGCCTCTTTCCCTCCAGGTAGTTTTTTCCTCCAATAGACTTATAAACTAATAACCGAATATGCACTTTTTTACAGTCTAAGTTTACAGTATTCCACTAGAATTTGGAGTGTGATTTTTTTTTTTTACATTTTTATTAATATTGGCCTACCTCACTGTAGGGTGCCCACCCAATGGCCCATTGATGGAATCCACTGGTGTGGGTGAAGGTATGCTGCGTGTTAGTCTTTCTCGCGTGGCTGTAAAAGATTACTCAAATGGATTGCACTTTGTTACATTAATCCAATTTTAACCTCTAATCTGACTTTAATTTATAATAAAGATTTAACTTGAATATCTCTAATTCAAGCTGATCACCTTATTGGTTGTACTTCTTCTTCAATTTTAATAGATTATTCTAAGCATTCCGTCTTTTAAATTAATCATTCATTATGGTCCTGGAGTCGGTTAGAGCCTTGTGCTTGGTTAACGATACCTGCTCACGGAGGCACATTGGCCAGTCCGAATCTTAGTCAGAGGATATAAAGGTAAACTAATATTCTTTAAGTAGGCCGCTCAATGCTTTCTCATTCATAAGGAACTATTGATTTAGTTACTTGGTCATAACTTGCTAAGTCAGTGATAGCCGCTACACATGCTCACGGACACAAACTCGCCAGACTGTACCTTAGTCAGAGGATATAACGGTAAACTAATATTCTTTAAGTAGGCCACCCAATGCTTGCTCATGCATAAAAAATAATGTATTTAGCCACTTAGTTATAACTTGCTTAGTCAGTGATAGTCAGAAATCAGAAGGTCCCAGACGTTGTTCTCTATGCTCCATCCATTAATGAGCCTTCAGTTTGTAATATCCTGGTCATAGATTTGCGGTAACACCAGACTACATAATCAACTAGATATAAATTATTTCAGCGAATTTCAGAGTTAATCAAGAATTTTAGATTTATTTGCCAGCCAGTAAACAATAAACAGTAAACAATGTCACATCTAAAACAAATAATAGAAGAAAGTTACATAACATGATCAGCATAATGCAAATATTTTAGCAATGCAGTTTACTAAAGAATTGTTGAAGAGTTACTGTACCTGGCAATAGAGACAGACAGAGCCTGTGTGGGAAGTTCTAACTACAGAATGCTTCCCTGAGTGTTTCGGCAAATTTCCTTAAATACCCAAACCATCGTAAATACTTATAAATTTGTGAGTGATAAAAAGTGATAAAAGCTTTGCAAACCCTTTTTTGGGACCGGATGTGACCTAAAAACCAAATGTCACCTAGACCACCTAGTAAGGATCTTCTCCGGGGCAACCCTTATGTCACTAGGACAGAATTTCCCCAAACCCGAGGTCTATTCTACTGATATGGGACTGAGATCATATTTCCAATCACACTGAGACTTTTAAAATGATTCCAAACATGTGAAGTTAAAATGTATACATTCATAAAATTTAATTATTAAATTATGCAAGTAAAGTAGCTTAAATTCCGGGACCTTCTAAGTCACCTTTCCATGATCTTCCCAGGAGGGAAAGAGGGGGCTTAAGGATGGGTGACTGGGCATCTGAACAGATGGCTTTCTCTCCTCAGATCAAAGAGATCCTCTCCTCAGATTAGAAGGTTTATTGTTTTGTTGCATGGTAGTTCTCGGGGTCTGGCCTCATGAAGTTTCATGGCAGTTCTTGGGGTCTGGGATCATGAACAGGTCTGACCATCCTTACATCACCAAAAACCACAGTCATAAGCTACTGCTGGGAATGTCTATAAATCAAGTTTCATTTAGTTACAATGCTAACCTTTAATAAAAGTATCTAGAGAATTGGTATAACATCAGCCAAACCAATGGGTACAGATTGCCTGGAATGCCACAGTTTTCCACTTGTCAGTGACATGAGGCTGCTCAGGAAATTATCTCTATGGGACTCTTGAGTGGCCCAATAAATAAGCTGCACAAATGACTGTCATGCTTTAGAGTTTCTTTTTTTTCTTCTTCTTCTTCTATTAGGGGTTGCCACAGCGGATCATCTGTCTCCATACCCTCCTGTCCTCTACATCTTTCAAACCAACTTCCTGCATGTCTTCCCTCACCACATCCATAAACCTCCTCCTTGGCCTTCTTCTTTTCCTCCTTTTTTGGAGGCTCCATCCTCAGTATTTTCCTACCAATATAATGAGTCATGAGTTTGTGATATTTATATACTGAGGTTCAATAAATAATAGTTTGTTAACCCTCAAGTGTGCCACCTGGCCAAACTATTTGGCTGCTCTGCACTGTTAAAAATGAATTCATGAAATTACCCTTAAAGACTGCTTCCTCTGAGGCTCTTATAAAAAACAGATCCCTTAATGTAGTGTGGTATAGGCAAGTCTTTGTAGAGTAACCTAAATTTGTAAAACACATTAGGGAATAAATTATGTTATCAGTCTTCACAATGTTGTAGACAGAATCTACGAGATATAGACCATTTTCCATTAGTAAAGTTTATTTTATTTAATAGGAAAGTGATGTTTTTTATTCATGTCCCATATCAAAGATTTATCATGATGTATATTAGAGAAAACCAGTGGTGGGCCGTGCATTTGATACCTGGGCCTTCAGTGAGGACTTACCCGAATTTATCCACCTTTTAATACCACCACTATCATGTCGTGATTATAGAAACCATCAATACAATACAAAAACTCAATATAACAACACATGGCTTTACAAAGCAATTTTACCATCTTACTAAAGCAAGAAACCCAGTTAAGACAACTCCAAAATTCTACACTACAACCGCAACTGTGCACCTACATCATCTGGAGCAGTTCTGAATCAATATTTGTCTAATAACATGACAAAAACATTCAAATATAAATAAAATACCACCTACTTACCAGAGATGCATACTCATAATTTGCACTGCTCCTCAGAGGCTGTAAGCCAGTGGTTCCGCTCGTATTCACTGGTCTGGAAGTGGTGAACAAACCGTTTCCCAGGCTGAGACTAGCTTCAGGGTTGGTCGATCGCTCCTCACGATGTCTAGCTTTTCTTCAAAATCAATTTTTAAGTATGTCCGCAACCAAATCAATTTATCTTCCTCCATAGGCATAAAAAAGTCTAACTCAGATTTATTCATGTGTGCGGCACTCTACAGCTGTGTTTTGCCAGTTGAACTTGGCTGTATCGGTTTCCCTTTGACCAACCAATCAGAGGATGGAAAAATTCTGACACTATTCTGGGCCAGCTAGCTGGCCCTGTGAGGCTATATTGAAATCTGATTGGTTAAAGAAACAGAGCTATTTATTAAGAATACTATGGTAAAAAGGGCCAGCAGAACAGACGTTGCAGGCCCTGGGCAGATTAGATTGACATGGCAGCACATAGAGGCTAAAATCTGATTGGACAAAAAAATCTAACATCCACATACACGTACTGAAAGCAGTGCAGCCAAGAGTAACGCTACGAAATAAAGAGAATAAACTGTTGGGGATAAATTAATACAATTTCATGGAACAAATATTAGACTTTAGGTTTTAAATGTAGGTCAGTGCTTCTTATAGTGTTTAGGCCAGAAGAGAAAGCTTTGCCACTGAAGGAAACTGAATTTCAGATAGAATATCCCACATAGGCTTAATTTATATCTTTTTTTTTTTACTCCTTCTCAGCTGTTCTATGTAATCTTACTGTCATTGACTGCCACACCATGCCAGCCCCACAGCTTATGATAGCATTTTTCCAGTTGGCTTAATTAGTAAATGACTTTTTTTTCATTAGGTGAAGTGCCATTTGTTTATGTTGTCCTATTTGTTCTCACAAACGTTGTAGTTTATTCAAACTAGAAAAAGAGATTCTGTTAACCATCACTATATGACACCTTATCATCACACCATTAGTGGGTCTTCCCAAATTGTCACAAGAAAGCACACAATTATGTGGAACATGTTTGTATTTTTCAGCATTACTATTTCCCTTCACCGGAACTAGGGGGCCTATCCCAATCTTGTTCCACCATGACAATGCTTGTGTGCACAAAGTGTGATCCACTGGTACAGTGTAGTCAAACCTGGAATGGGCTGTTCAAAATGCAAACATGGTTATAATGTCCAACTTACGGCAATATAATGTATCTGCAGCTACAACCACTATCATTACAGACAATTATCTTTTAAGAATTTTAAATTATGAACAATTAATTGCATATAACAAAATTAATTACTATATGTTTGGAAAATACTGGTTTAAGGTTACTTCTACTTCTAAGTATAAAAAGCACTAATTTAAGATTTTTATATTCTCATATTTATCATGTCTATACCTATAAGCATTTTTTTATGTGTCTAGTTTACAACAAATACTGACCTAAATGTAAGATGTGTATTTTTTTCATTAAAATTATTAATAAAAAAAAAATGTACAAGTGCACAAGTGTAGATCACAGTGACTAACCCAGCCATTATGTTTGCACAAGCCAGTGCACTCTTAGTGCCGGTCCCAAGCCCATATAAATGGGGAGGGTTGCGTTAGGAGGGGCATCCAGCATAAAACATGTGCCAAATCGAGTATGTGGATCACAAATAAGAATTTCATACCGGATCGGTCGAGGCCTGGGTTACCAACAACCGCCACAGGTATTGTTAGCCTACAGGGTACCGGTGGAAATTGGGCTACAGTTGGCTGAAGGAGGAGAAATAGAGGAGGAAGACGTATACAGAGATGCCAAGGAAAGGAGAAGTGAAGAAAAGTGGTGGTTAGGGTGGGCACTTTAAATGTTGGTACTATGACTGGTAAAGGGAGAGAGGTAGCTGATATGATGGGGAGGAGAAAGGTAGATATGTTGTGTGTTCAGGAGACCAAGTGGAAAGGGAGTAAGGCCAGGAACATTGGAGGTGTTTTTAACTGTTTCTACAATGGTGTGGATGGAAAGAGGAATGGTGTAGGGGTGATCCTGAAGGAAGAGTACAGTAAGAGGGTAGTGGAGGTGAAGAGAGTTTCTGATAGGGTGATGAACGTGAAGCTGGAAGTTGAAGGGTTGATGATAAATGTCATCAGTGCTTATGCTTCACAAGTCAGCTGTGAGATGGAGGAGAAGGAAAAATTCTGGAGTGAATTAGATAAAGTGGTAAATAGTGTAACTAGGAATGAATGATTGGTGACTGGGGCAGACTTTAATGGGCATGTAGGTGAAGGGAACAGAGGTGATGAGGAGGTGATGGGTAGGTATGGTTTCAAGAAGTAAGGCTCAGGTAAGAGGTCAGACAGGGGCTCGGGGGTGGTGAAGAGGTGCTGGATGATTAGGCAACTACTGCAGAAGTGATACGGGAGGAAGCTAGAAAGGTACTTAGTGTGGCATCTGGAAATAGAAAGGAAGACAAAGAGACATGGTGGTGGAATAAGAAATTGCAGGACAGCATAAGGTGAAGAGGTTGGCAAAACAGAATTGGGACAAAGAGATGAGAAAATTAGGCAGGAGTACAAGGAGATGTGGCAGCAGGTAAAGAGCGATTGAGGAGGAGGATATGAGGAGGAGGAGGATATGAGGAGCTGTATAAGAAGTAGGACACTAAAGAAAAAGAAAAGGATTTGTACCGATTGGCCAGGCAGAGGGGCCGAGCTGGGAAGATGTTCTGCAAGTTAAAGCAATAAAGGATGGAGATGGAAATGTGTTGACTAGTGAGAAGATTGTGCTGAAAAGATGGAGGGAGTATTTTGAGCAGCTGATGAACGAGGAAAATGAGAGAGAGAGAAGGTTAGATGGTGTAGAGATGGTGAAGCAGGAAGTGGATAGGATTAGTAAGGAGGAAGTGAGAGCAGCTATTAAGAGGATGAAAAGTGGGAAGTCAGTAGGACTAGATGACATACCGGTAGAAGCATGGAGATGTTTAGAAGAGATGGCAGTGGAGTTTTTTACCAGATTGTTTAACAAGATTCTGGGAGGTGAGAGGATGCCTGAGAAATGGAGAAGAAGTGTGCTGGTACCGGTTTTTAAGAATAAGGGAGATGTGCAGACCTGCAGTAACTACAGGGGAAATAAGTTGATCAGTCACACCTATGGGAAAGAGTAGTGGAAGCCAAGCTGAGAGAAGAGGTGACCATCTGTTAGCAACAGTGTGGTTTCATGCCGAGGAAGAGCACCACAGATGCCTAATTTGGTTTGAGAATGTTGATGAAGAAGTATAGAGAAGGTTGGAAGGAGTTGCATTGTGTGTTTGTGGATTTAGAGAAAGAGTACGACAGGGTGGAAAGAGGAGTTGTGGTACAGTATAAGGAAGTCAGGTGTGGCAGAGAAGTATGTGAGGGTGGTACAGGACATGTATGAGGACAGCAGTTAAGTGTGTAGTAGGAACCACAGACTGGTTCAAGGTGGAGGTTGGACTGCATCAAGGATCAGCTCTGAGCCCTTTCCTGTTTGCAGTGGTGATGGACAGGTTGACGGACGAGGTCAGACAGGATGAGGTGGAGGTAGGCGCTGAAGAGAAGGGGAATGAAAGTCAGTAGGAATAAGACAGATTACATGTGTGTGAATAAGAGGGAGGGCAGTGGAGTGGTGTGGTTGCAGAGAGAAGAGGTAGAGAAGGTGGAGGATTTCAGGTACCTGGGGTCAACAGTGCAGAGTAATGGAGAGTGTGTTAGAGGAGTGAAGAAAAGAGTGCAGGTGGAGAAGAGTGGCAGGAGTGATTTGTGATAGAAGGGTATCTGCAAGAGTGAAAGGGAAAGTTTACAGGACTGTGGTGAGACCTGCGATGTTGTATAGTTTAAAAACAGTGGCATTGAGTAAAAGACAGGAAGTGGAGCTGGAGGTAGCAGAGTTGAAGATGTTTCTGTTTTTGTTGGGAGTGACGAGGATGGACAGGATTAGAAATGAGTTTATTAGAGGGACAGCGCATGTAGAACGTTTTGGAGACAAGGTGAGGGAGGTGAGATTGAGATGGTTTGGACATGTGCAGAGGAGGGACATGGGTTATATCGGTAGGAGAATGCTGAGGATGGAGCTACCAAAAAGGAAGAAAAGAGGAAAGCCAAGGAGGAGCTTCATGGATGTGGTGAAGGAAGACATGCAGGTAGTTGGTGTGACAGAGGCAGATGTAGAGGACATGGGGTTGTGGAGACAGATGATCCAGTGTGGCGACCCCTAATGGGAGAAGCCGAAAGAAGAAGAAGTAGTAGTAGATCACAGTGACTGTGTTTTATATGGTATCAAGCACACTTCACTGATCTCAATGAACATTAAATATAAAACTTGCTGCAATTACTTCCATTTTATTGTTCTGTGCAATAAAATATGCAATAATGCAATATGCAATTAACATCAATAAAGTTTAAAGTAAAATTTTTAGTCTGAGTCCTTGTATTTTTAAGATGCATCAGCTGATGCAGCTGATTTTTTTCATGCTTAAGAGGTACATTTGGTTTAGCTCTCTGACAATTACCACTATGTTCGCTCTTAAAAATACTTGTGATGTTTTACTCTATGATTTTTTTTGCTTTTTTCTATGGCTTCAATTTGTCTGTAGACTATCCCCAACAGTCTTAATTGTGACTCCACAAATCCAAGTAGCACAATGCATTGTGTCAGGTAAGTCACAGTCATAATAGAAAATGGTGGTCATATAATAAATATTCTACAATATCAGCTTTAAAAAAATTATCAAACTACAATGGATTTCTGACAACCACAGCTTTAATAATCTTAAATCATCTTTATGTGTTCTTCAATTATTATAGAGATGAGAGTGGCATCGCATCTTGTGATGACATCAAGTATAAAATGAACAAGTCCAGTTCCAGTAAGTGCCCAGAGTCACTTAACTATTACTTTGACCAGGAGAGTTGCAAATATTATTCTCTAATGGATGGCAATGGGGCACCAATTGGACTACAGCATGACAGAAGCCGATCTGTAGGTGTAAGAAGAAGAGACAAAACCTTAAATAGTAAGACCTGCTTAACATTATACCTGTTATAACCATCTCTGTCCATAACCCAGTATGAAACTGGTATGTTAGGTAAAGCAATATGTCTAATTGAGTCACTTTTTTGCTTGCTTGCATTTGATATTTTAATTCAATTAATTTTAATTGTATACCGCTTCTAAGAATGGGCATTGTCTCAAAGCAGCTTTACACAGATATTGTGGTAAAAAAAAATGTTATTAGACATTGTTTTTTATAATTGTATGTTTGAGAAATCGGGTGGCTTATGTGGCAAGGAAAAACTCCCTGTAACGGCATAAGAAAGAAACCTTGAGAGGAATTAGACTCAACTGGGGACCCATCCTCATCTGTCTGGCACCGAATGTCCAATTATTGAATAAAGTATCTATTTGTCACAGTTAAATGATGTTGAGGTGTGCAGTGATAAAATGCAATCTGTAGTTCTGAGTCATTGTAGACTGTTGACATTAATAGTCCAAATCCATACTCAAAGCTCCTGTGTTACTCTGTAATTTCATGGATCCCAAGGCAATAGATGTAAAACATCCCCTGCTGCACAGAGTGGCCTCCCAATCGAAGAGAACACAATCCAGAGGCAGGCCGGGACATGCAGATCTGAGGAGAGGGGCAGGATCACTGGTACTTTACGAGCATATGTAACTTGATTGAGAGAGAGAGAGAGAGAGAGAGAGAGAGAGAGAGAGAGAGAGAGAGAGAGAGAGAGAGTTAGAGGGGTGCCAGGCAAAGAAATATATGGATTATTAGGTATCATTGTTGTATAAAAGTTAAGGACATTGTGCATTTGGGGACTCAGGTATGTGCATTTGGTAAGACTAGCTATGGCAACATAGCTAAAAGGGATAGCCAGAAGGTGACACCAACATCAGGGATCTCTGAGATAAGAGCGGCCCATAAATATTACTGCCTCTCCAACTCAAAGTACTATCACGGGTGAACTGAAGGAAACCCCTGGCCAGGCAGGAACTAAAGCAAGGAAGCTTGAGGCTTCTGCATAATATCATTGTAAGCTCCACAACATCTTCACTTCACTATTCAACCCCCTTGCTCCAACTGCTTCATCTTTCATGCTTTGCATCCTTCTACCACAAGAAGATTTACACAGCCACAATAATTACACAAACAGGATTCACCTACATCTATGTTGTCATATTTCTCAACCATCGCAGAAAAAGAGGTACTACAAGTCATCAATTCTTGCAATCCCACCACCTGCCCACTGGATCCAATCCTTACTGTTATGCACCAGACTATTAGTCCTCCTACCATTAGACATCCACAACTACAGACCAGTATCACTTCTTTCCTTTCTTTCTAAAACTCTGGAACAAACTGTTTATAACCAGTTGTTTGCCTATCTGTCACAGAACAACTGTCTCTAGGTTACGTATGTAACCCTAGCTCCCTGAGGAAACTAGATGCTGCATTGCAGTGCTTTGGGAATGCTTCTGCATTGTTTACACTCTGAATCACATGTGAAATCCAGACAACAGAGATGCGTCGTCACCAGCAGGGTGATGTCATGACCAGGAAGCTACAAAAAACGTGCATACAGTGGAGCCGACGCTAGCTTCTGCAAAGAGAAGGGAAGCACCACAAAAATGCATGGAGTGTGTCTTAGAGATGCAGTGTCTCGTTCCCTCAGAGAACTAAGGTCACATAAAAGTCTGCTTGTTAGAAGTAGCCCTTTTTTATAGGGGACAATGCAAATAAACAGCTGCTTGAACTTCCTCCACGGACTCGTCCTGTGGATGTATGTGTCCAGTGCACTCACTCTCCTGGTCAGGTGCTTGAAAGGGAGGAGGATAGAATGCCTGCAGCATGATGGGTAATGGGGGAGCTGTGGGCACTTTAGGTACATACCCCAGTCTGGGGTAAAGAAAGGCACTGGCAATGCCAGGGGTAATCTTCAGAAGAGACAGTGCCATGGAGAGAGCCTGTAGGTCCCTGACCCTATTCAGGGAGGATATAGCTAGAAGGAAAACGGTCTTGATAAACAAATACCTAAGAACCACCTCGGCCGGTGGCTTGAAGGGGGCCTCCAGCATGATGACCAAGTCCCACACAGGCACTCTGGGTTGCGTCCCGGGCCTCAGCCTCCGGGTGCCACACAGGAAATGTGTCACCAAGGGGTGTTTACCCAGCGTCTGCTCAGCAAGCGGAGTACAATAAGGGATGATAGCAGACACGTAACCTCTTAGAGTTAAAGGA
This sequence comes from Silurus meridionalis, assembly GCF_014805685.1. Taxonomy (NCBI): domain Eukaryota; kingdom Metazoa; phylum Chordata; class Actinopteri; order Siluriformes; family Siluridae; genus Silurus; species Silurus meridionalis. Next base: position 10,586,287 of record NC_060888.1, read on the forward strand.
GCTAACCCTGCGGCAAACTGTTCCTGCAGGAATTCCAGCACTGAACCAACTGGGCAATTAACTTGGTCTAAATGGTGATGCTTGCACCACACAGAGAACAGACGCCATTTAACTGTATATGAACTCCTCGTGGAGGGAGCTCTGGATTAGAGGAGGGTCTACACTACCTTGGAAGAGAGTCCAGCTGCTAGGAACTGTGCCCCCCTCAGGGGCCACAGCCTTCATATCTCTGGGCAGAGGTGAACCAAGGTGCCCCCTGCCTGGGGGAGAAGATCCCCAAGGAGGTTCCTCGAGGAGGGACACCAGGTCCGCAAACCATGGTCTGCCTGTCCATTAAGGGGCCACCAGGAGGAGATGGACTCCATCCCAGCGAACTCTCTCCAGAACTCCCGGGAGTAGTGTGATAGCCCTGGCCATGTCTGTACCATGGGTACAGCTGGGTAAGTGAGGGAGAACCAAAGGGGACAGTGCGAGGTCTCCTGAGTCACAAACAGATCCACCTCTGATCTGTAAAACCTCTGCCATATCTGCTCCACCACCTCGAGGTGGAGCCTTCATTCTCCGGGCCTCAGCCCTTGCCTTGAGAGGGCGTCTGCTCCCTGAATTAGGTACCCAGGGATGTAAGCAGCCTTCAATGAGAGCAGGCCTTTCCTGGGCCCACCGGAGGATCTGCTGTGCCAGCCTGTAAAGGGTGCGAGATCGCAGACCCCCTGATGGTTGATGTAAGAGACCACCTATGTGTTGTCCATACGGACCAGCACATGGCAATCCCTCAGGTCTGGGAGGAAGTGTTTCAGAGCCAGAAACATGGCCAGCATCTCCAGTTTATGTGCCACATGAGATTGAACCTGCTCCAACAACCTTGGGCGAGGCGGCCATTTATGACTGCCCCCACCCCATGAGGGATACTTAACACTTTATAAGTGTAAGTTTTTCCCTGATGAGCAAGGTGGTGGTGATTGTGGCAAGGAAAAAAATTTCCCGAGATGGCATAAGGAAAAAACTGTACTACAAACTATAGTACTGAGTCAGTGTAGCTGACCATTGACATTAACTACAGTCCAAATCCATCCTCAAAGCTCCCATTCTTATTCCGGAATTTCATGAAACCACCCAAGGTGTAGATGAGAAACCGTCACCAGCTTCACAGAGTGGCCTCTATTTAAAGAGGACACTATCCAGAGGCAGGCCTGACTGTTGTGTGACCAGTGATGATTTGGGCTGCAATATCATGTCATTCCCTAGTCACATAGGCATGTCAATGACTACCAAACTAAAAACACTACCAAAAACATTAGAGAGTACAATGTACACCCAGTGGTTCAAAAGTTGTACCCTGAAGGTGATGCCATGTTTCAGTATGATAATGCACTAATACATACTGGAAGACTGGCGACAGAGTGGTTTGATGAACATGATAGCAAAGTTGAACATCTCCTGTGGCCTGACCAGTTACTAGACCTAAATATTATTATATAGAGCCCAAATCCTTCTGGCCGTTGTGCATTCACAAGACAAACAGATGCTATATTAGCCTTAAAAAGGGCCCTACACCTTATTAATAAATATTGTGGGCTAAAACACGGTGTTTCAGTTTCATTGCCTAAACCCTATGTCTTTTGACAAAATCTCTCCATCATTTGGAAGCAGGAGGAACATCGAAACGCTGAATGCAAAACATTATTTGGGCTTTTATTTTCTGCAACATAATGATGTTTAAAAAATCCAAACAACCTGTTACTTTTTTTCAATTTCAATCCTCAGATTCCGATACATCCCTTCTTCGCTACATGAGAGATGACAAGGTCTTATTCCACCAGAAGGAGCCACAAATGCCACTGGAAAACAAGCTAAACACTAGTCACCATACCAGCAAGAAGAGCAAAAATCCAAACAGTACCAACTTTCACATTAGCCCCTCACTACTATCTTCTTCTTCTTCTTCTTTGAGACTAGATGCATCACCCAACAGCCTACCAGAACATAACACTGCACAACTATACCATGTAAATAATGTAACAATTATTCACATTATTTTTCAGTCTAAATGTAAGTGTAAGTCTTAATAAGGAAATTAAGGGTTCAGGTAAGGATTAGTTCAGTAAAGGTCATGATTTGTGTATTATAAAATTTTGACTATGAGGCTGTAGGAGAAATGTGACTAGTGGTTTGTTAATGAACAGTTTAGTTTTGCTTAGATTTTTTTCTTTTTTTTTCTGCAAATCTACAAATGCACATCTGAGCCAAGATTATTGGAAATTATTACAACTTAGCTCAGCCATATTGGTCTCCATTATTAATTAACCACAAACTCTATAGTGAGTGATTTTTTATAATAATTTTTCATATTGAAAGTCGCTTAACTAAATACGGTTGGTGTTGCCGGTTAGAAATTAAAATGACAGTCAATCAAAATCAAAAATATCTTTCAGGAGTAAATATTGACATTAATAGCTAAGTGAAACTAACCCAGGTGCTGATGTCAGCAAACAGATCAATGTGAGTTAATGACAGATTTAGAGATTAGGTTTGAATTATCCATTCACAATGACAGGTGAGTTTGAGGGAGTCCCAGGTGGTATTGTGTTGGCAAGCAGAGAAAAAAGTATAGTTAATTATGTTTGTAAATTATATAAAGGGTTACAAAGAAAGCAAATGAATAGGTGGAGCAGTTTACTGAAGCATAGTATTCAATTCAATTAATTTATATTTGTATATCACTTTTAACAATGGACATTGTCTCAAAGCATCTTAACAGAGATAAATTGGTAAAAACATTGTATAAAAGAGTGTACTTACACTATTACACAACATTCTCCCAACATATCTTTCATTTATCAGGAAATAACAAAGACCATTCCCAATTGCCAAATTTGTGCTTGTGTATAAAATGTGACTCATATAATAAAATATCACAATAACAATAACATGGTGATTTCTCTTCTCTTTAGCAACAAAGAGCTGGTGAAACAATGCAAAAGAAACCAAAGAGGTGAGAGCATTAAATGAATAAAAAGTTTTAAATATTTTTTTCTAAAACATTTAATTATTTGTAATGTGTGCAGGTTTCCAGGATCTAGAACTGACATACATGGAGTTGCATCAACGTCAACGGTAAATTTTCATGAAGCACTTGGTTCCTTGTTCTGTTTGTGTCACTCAATTAAACATTTGTGAACAAGATCTCCAACATGTGCAGGTCCTTACCACTGAATTAGAACAGCCGCTGTGAGATATTATGATTAATTTCATATTGAAATGGTTGTGAGTTACACCTACACTACCTGGGGCCCCGCTACCTAATGTTTCCGAATTTTGAGGTTGTAATCTTCCATTCTCTGTTTCTATCCATTTGCTTTACTTCATAGTCATAGTCTAACGACTTAAAGAGGGTGCGTTTACATGTTAGTGAATAAAGTGAACCTTTTTCTTCCTGGTTTCTGAATTTTTGAAATAAGAGGCTATATATTAAAATGTGTTGTGTTTATTTATTGTCAGAATTGAAGGGTGTAATCTTTCTTTTTCTTATGATGGCATGTCTAAAATTGTATTGCAATCCATGATTTTAGTCAACACCAAAATTATAAACACCTTATATTAAAATAGGCAAACAAATAGATAAATTGTTTGACCTCTTACTAGCTCTCAATAACAGTACTGAGCTTCTAACATTTAATAAGATTGGGGAAAAAATGCACCCAGGGACATTAGATAAGCAGACTGACAGATTTTTCTAGGTCCATTGAGAGGGAACCTGGATCACTTCTATATTTTAAGCTTTTCTTGCACTTGTAGAGTGACCTCAAAATAGTGTTTGCCAGAATATAAATTTTACCTCTTCTTGGCAAGCTTTAAAATGCTGTGTTTTTTTAAATGTTACTGGTAGTGTTTATTAAACATAAGCAGTAAAAAAGTGAATTTGCTTATGTACTGTTCACCTGTCTTGTTAAAATGAACAAAACTGCTTCATATGTTGGTAATTCTTTAGTTTTGCTTTTGTCGAATATTAAAAAACTTTACATTAGTAAATGGGAAATGTTTAAAAGAATGTTCAGGGTAGGCTGCAGAGGAATTAATGAATAATGAAGTTGTGGCGTGTGTGTGTTTCTGAGGCAAAATACCTGAATATATTACAAAAATATATTTTATAAAAAAAAAAGCATGCAATAATTTTGTCCACTTTCTTGAAGGCTTAAAATAATTCTGTAGTTGACTGCAGGCAGTGGTGGGCAGTAACTTATGTAATTCATTACTGTACTTAAGTAGCTTTTTTGTGTTTCTGTAAGTATTTCCATTTAGGAAAACTTTTCCTTAACTTCACTACATTTCAAGTCAAGTATCTTCTTCTTTTTTATTTATGAGTGGATAAAAACTTAACTGGTCAAGCCACAATTCAAAGTAGAGCGTGCACTCTGTTTTAAACATTTTGATTGCTGCTTGGTAGTATGTAGTTAGCACAAACATACAGTTCATAAATGATAGAAGAAACTCCTGACTTTACTTGCCACAATTGTTTAGAATTAGTTAAAAAGGTTTTGGCTCATGATAATTTTAATAGCTATCAATCAGTTTTTGACTAAATAATATCATTCAATTACTAGATTCATGTGTAATTTAAAGTCTTTTTACATTAACTGAGTTTATTAAACAAGATTTTTTTTACAAAAATTATAATAAAAACATATTAAATCAAAGCCATAATAAATTATAGTTCTTTGGATACTTAAGTACATTTGAAGGCAAATACTTTAGTACTTTTACTCAAGTTTAAAATTTTAAGGGAGAATTTTAAATTTTTACTGGAGTAATATGTTACCTACTGTATCTCTACTTTCTGGTTTGTCTACTCCGTCTGCCACTGACTGCACGTCTGTTCAGAGATTTAAATTTGTTAATGCTTAATTAATTTTTCAACAAGATTTCTTAATGCCAAACGTATTCCTATTTATTCCTTTCTACAGTCATTTCACTATACATCATCAAGAACAAAAGCAAAAAAGGAAGCAAAAGGTATGTTTGAAATTTGAGTAAATCTTTTATAGGAATTAAAAAAAAAAGATTTGTTTATTGAAATATTTAAAAGTATTATTATTATTATTATTATTATTATTATTATTATTATTATTATTATTATTAAGTAGTAGTGGTAGTAGTAGTAGAAGTAGTAGTAATTATTATTATCATTATTATTATTATTAGTAGTAGTAGTATTAGTATTATTATTATTAATTTTTTGTTACCAGTGACCAGTGGCAGTCGTAGAAAAATCTCCTGTAAAGATCTAGGCCATGGTGACTGTGAGGGCTGGTTGTGGAAGAAGAAAGATGGTAAAGGCTATTTTACTCAAAAGTGGAAGAAATACTGGTTTATACTGAAAGATTCATCTCTCTACTGGTACACCAACCAAAATGTAAGCTCCCATTCTTTCTGACTTCAAAAATAACTTTAGCGATAAAGCTGCAGTATATTTCTCTGCATGTGTATAAAAAAACACAATTTATCTGCAGAAATGGCCGCAATACAATTACAGTTAATAGTTTATTAGTTAATCTAATTACAGTTAATATTAATAGTTACTAGTTAATCGTCTTTTTCAGCTGCTCCTGTTAGGGGTTGCCATAGTGGATCATCCTTCTCCATACCACCCTGTACTCTACAGCTGCCGCTTTCAAATTACCCACCTGCATGTCATCCCTCATCACATCCATAAACCTACATTTCTAGTTAATAAAAAGCCTACAATATATATTTTACATTGTCACTTAATGAAATTCAGAAATATAAAATGTAAATCCTGCAGTGCTTTTATTACTATGCATAATCTTTTCTCTCACTTTCTCTCTCTCTTTCTTTTTTCTTAATGTCTCTTCAGGATGAGAAGGCAGAGGGCTTCATCAGCTTGGCTGAGTTCCGAATTGATAGGGCAACAGAGTGCAGACGGAAATTGTTAGTCTCGTTCAGGTTTCCATTATGCATTTAATTTCCCTGCCACATGCTCCATTTGCTAAGTGTATGCATAATCTAACCGACTTATTTGATGACATTCATGCAACAAAATCTCCTTAAAGTAATAGTAATATCTAAAAGATTTTATAGTACAATTTATAAATGAATAAATTTGAATCAAACAGACAAGTGTGATGCATAGTGATGCTTTTCTTGTGTCAGAACAATTAAGATCTGGGGTGTATGTATATATATATATATATATATATATATATATATATATATATATATATATATATATATATATACCTTCCACATACTGTAGCCCTAACGCAATTACCTCCTAAATTTGCCCCATTAAACAAATGCAGAAATCACTGTGGAATTATTATGAGGCACTTAATAAATAGAATTGCAGACACACATCATAAATCTCTGAATATACTTACAACATATGCTAATATCTGGTAGCAGAATGATGCGTGCAAGAAATAGTTCAAATACAATTAGTTTTTTATTTAATAAGTTTGACCATCTCTGGAGTGTTACTGCTATTACTTTATATAGGGTGCATTTCATATAAAATACAATTCACATTGATCTTGTTAAATTAACTCTATTTTGTCTTTCAGTGCCTTCAAAGCTTGTCACACCAAAATTAAGAGCTTCTTCTTTGCTACAGAATGTTTGGAGGAAATGAACAGGTAATACTGAGACTACAAACTACATACCTGGATAGAAACCATGAACTCTAGCCCAGGCCACCTAGCCCAGTCTCTGAAGCTGTGTTCATAAAGAATATCTATGTTTGGTTCTTTTAATATTCTAGAAAAAAATGATTTTTCCCCTCTGCACAGACCCAAAAGAAAGGAAAAACATGGGATTATGCTTAAAAAATGTTTTAAACACAAGTACAGGTAGCCCCTGACTGACAAACCAGATAGGGACCAGAAAAGTGTTCGTAAGTCAATTATTCATAAGTCGAGAACAGTGAGATTTGTGTCTAGTTCACACAATGCATGCGTGATTTTTTTTATTCAGATTTATTATTATTCAGCCGCAAAGAGAGGGAGAAGAACGCCTGCTTCTCCCTCTCTTTGCGGCTGAATAATAATAAATCTGAATAGTGCACACAAATTTTTTAATTGCTTTTGAATATATTTTTTATTTTGTTTTTTTTTTTTTTGGGTGGCCGTGTTCAAATCTACAAAACTACAACATTAGCCACAGCAGATTAAACAGTGCACCGGATCTCTCTCTGCACAACTCCCACACAGATTGTTCTTTCCTGCGAATCCTAATAACGGTTTTTGTGGTATTATCTCCAGTTCTTATTTAAAGTTGTAATTTATAACCTTTAATTTTACTCCCTCCAATTCAATATAATTCAGTTAGCTATGTGATTTATTAATAGCATTGACATACTTACTTACAAGTCTAGATACGGTCTTTAGGTAAGCGTTTAATGTTTTTTGTGAAAAGTCGGCTATGTGATTTATTATTCGCATAGACATACTGATTGAGAACATTGTTGCTGTGACAGAATAATTTTAATGACCTAAAATATGTATTCCTGTTATAATGAAAAGTCTCCTGATGGTATGGGCTTTTGTTTATGCACACATGGCATTCCTTCTCTGGCAGAGGTTCCTAACCCTGACCCTGAAAAAGACTTTCTTAGACCAATTAATGTTTCTCCAAACATACCTGATTCAATTATTCAGATAATTAACAGCTATTGAGATGAGATTAGTGTGAAAAAAAAAGTTAAATGTGTAGAATGGGTCTACTTCACAAGGCTATTCCAGGAAACTAACTAAATAAAAATTTTTACTTATTTATAGCCTGGCTAATTTGCACCAATTTTAGTTCCACAAACAGAAATATTCTTAAGCCCTGTTCAGTTACTATTTTAACATATGCTTCTAGACAAACCTGTTTTACAAAACATTTTGAAAAAGCCAGTCTTAAAGCTAGGCTCAACTTGAAGTCTTTTGGACACACTTTGGGCTTTAATATTCATGTTAGGGGAAACCATACTCAGGAACGTCTCTAGGTTACGTATGTAACCCTAGTTCGACTGCTTTGTCCATGCTCTTAGTAATGAGTCTAATCAGTCAAAATGAAAGACAGGCTGTCACTGGCAGGGTGACGTCACGACCAGGGAGTATAAAGCGCACCTGGAGAGAAGACAGCTTCAGCTTCTGTAACCATGAAGGAAGCGCTGAAGAGGCGGCGGAGGTGTGGCTAGAGACGCAGCGTCGAAACGGCAGACGCGTAGACTTTAATTGTGGATGGAACCAGCATTTTTTGCAAACTGCTCCTGCAAAAACTCCAGCACTGAACCAACCGGGCAGTGGACTGGTCCAATTGGTGCCGAGAGCACCATGCAGTGAACAGATGCCATCTCGACCTTGGGATCGGAAACGCGAGGAGTGGGGGGGGCACGTTCTCCTCAAAGAGTGCCTGCCGGGAGCGGAGCAGCCACATAGGCATGCAAGCTCAGTGCTGGCAATCGGCTCTTGAGAGAGCCAAAATCGCATGCTCCACTCCCAAACAAGTCACACACAGGCTGTGTGTATCCGTTCCCCAAATGAAACAAGGACAGGGAGAAGCACACAGCAAAAAAACGTGTGCTTTATTTTCTTGGATGCCTTTATTCTTTGACAAACAGACAGACAAACATAAAATTTTACACAGAGCGCTTCATGAACAAACAGAAGCTGAAGCTGTCTTCTCTCCAGGTGCGCGTTATACTTCCTGGTCGTGACGTCACCCCGCCAGTGACAGCCTGTCTACAATTTTGACTGATTAGACTCATTACTCAGAGCATGGACAATGCAGTTGCGTTCCCAAATCATTCCGACGCAGCTTGAAGTTCCTGAAAGGAAACAAACGTCCCATGGTTCTGACTCCCACAGACCCAAATTAGTCCTAGTCCCTTTAGGAAAGTACTCCTAAGAAATGTTTTCCCCACCATGGGCAAGACCAGAGAGCTGTCAAAGGATGTCAGGGACAAGATTATTGACCTGCAGAAGGCTGTAATGGGCTACAAGACCTTCAGATTCTTCCCTTTTTAAATTAACATGCCAAAGGTGGTCTCTTTTTTACCAAGCTTTTTGCCCATTCCAGATTTTTGCAAGCAGTGTTGGGCAGTAACGCGTTACTGTAACGAAGTTACTTTTGACAGTAGTTAATACTGCAACGCGTTACTTTTAAAAATAAAGTAACTCCGTTACTGTTACCGTATAGTGCGTTACCCATTACTTTTATAAATGAATACATTTGGGCTGAAGTGTATCCTACAGTCTAACCTGTTTACAGCAGAGACGCATTGTAGGATTGGTGGATGAACCACTGTAAACACGTAGAAGACGCACTGTGGGCGTGTCTCCGATTATTCAGGTCTGTGCAGCAGTAATGGCGAGTCGAGGTGAGAGCAAGATGAGTTTCTCAAAGTGGAAATATGCTCATTATTTCACTTTAGTTGAGCATAAAGACAAAAACTTTTTAGTGAAATGTAAGCTGTCTCTTTCTGGTTCGAAACTCGTATCTACTGCGATAAACAGCAACTCCAATCTGTCGAAGCTCCTCGAGAAACTCCAAGCCTGGACGAAGCTAGAAGCTAACCCGGTGTTATGTTGTACATTGTTGATAGTTTTCATAAGCTGTTCAAATGTAACATTTTTAAGAGCTCAACACAACAGCTTTTATGATGCATAAGCCACTTTATTTTTTGATATTTCAGAATATATTATTCAGCTTGTTTTGTTATTTATTTCAGAAATCCTTGTGATATATTCAGTTTGTGCCGGTCTGTGTTTAAGTCAGTGTTTAAAAATGACATTGTGTTTAAGCCAGTTTTATGTTTGTATAGACCATAACGCATAAAAGGGCATTAAAGGGAAAAATAAAGAACGTTCTTTAAAAAAGTAACTAAAAAGTAATATTTAACAGTAACGCATTACTTTTTGGTGTAAGTAATCAACAAAGTAACTAAGTTACTTTTTAAATGAAGTAATGAGTAACTGTAACTAGTTACTATTTTTTAGTAACTAGCACAATACTGTTTGCAAGTCTATAATCATTTACCTGATGTCCTTTGAGAGTTCTTTGCTCTTGCCCTTGGTGGTAGAGCAGTTTGAATGGAAGAGGTTGATTCTGTGTTGGGTGTCTTTCATACACATAATGAGTTCTTTCTTAAAGGAACAGGCCTAATTTGGCTCTGTGGGAGTCAAAATTCTTGCTGGTTGGTAGGGAATCAAATACTTATTTCACTCGATCTAATAAAAAAAAAAGTGTATATATATATATATATATATATATATATATATATATATATATATATATATATATATATATATACAATGTTATTTATTTATTTATTTATTTATTTTCCTGTATGTTTTTATATTTTTTCTCTCTCTGTTAAAATAAACCTACAAAAAAAAATTCTGGACTTTGTAAGTGGGTACATTTACAAAATCTGCAGGGGATCAAATAATTATTTTCCCTTCTGTAAAATGTATGTGAAAACTAACCTAGAATATCAGATCTAAGGCACGTAGGGCTCACTGCATGACCTTGGAATTCACCTTCTGTGAGAATTCTTGGGTCCTGAGCCACCACTGAAGAGGTCTTATGTGCAGGAGGCCAAGTGGACGCTGCTGCCATAAGCCTAAGCAGTCTCTGAATCTCCTTGAATGTGAGTGACTGCCCTTCTCCGACCTTTCTGATGGCCGTAATGATGGACACAATGCGGGCAGAAAGCTGAAAAAACAAAGCTGAAATCTGAGAAAGCTGCGTGCGCATAGCAGTTGAATCCTATATGACACCTTTATAAGTGGTTCCCTGTAATGGAGCACACTCTTTTTAGTGTTCAGCCTAAACCCCAGCTGATTCAGGTGAGCAAGAACGCCATCTCGATGCTAGACCACTAACTGCTCTGATCAAGCTAATATCGATCAATCGTCTATATACTTTAGACACACTTTTAACTACACACAATTTACACACATCATGAAGGTGTGGAGTGATAGGGCAAGGCCAAACAGAAGAACCTGATATTGGTAAGCTTCGGCCCCCGAAAGCGAACCTCAGGAACTTCCTGTGAGATACATGAAAGTATGCATCCTTTAGGTCTACTGCAACAAACTACTTCTCCCGATGGGAGGCGCTGGGTTGGGGTTGGGGCTGCGCCCACCGAGCAGCCCTATGAGAGCAGCATGGGAGATACTGCTGGAACGGCCAGGAGGCAGGAGGGGGGCATCCAGCAGCACAGCTCTGTCATTGTCAGAGATTTAGGAAGTTAGGGTGGCCATGGACTGGTCAATGGCCTTAGTGGTCTCCTTTGTGGCTCTGCTGTACGGCAGAGCTCTTGCACCTGGTTGCCCATGATGTCTCCTACATCCAGCTCTTGCAGCAGGTCAGCTTGGTACACCTGCAACACCACCATGGTGTGCAGGCAATCCAGCGGCATGACCTGCCGAGGCATACACCTTACCCACCAGCGCTGACGTAGTACACAGGGGCTTGGTGGGTAATGTCGGGGCCTTGAGGGAGGATGCAATGCCCGGGGAGAGATAGCCTGCTCTTCAACCCAAGGCATGGCTCCATAATGTGATGCCTAAGCCCCATGACGTTAGAGTATAACGTGTAATAAAGTATAAGGTCTAAAGGGGCGGGCAAGAAAAGCTTCGCCCAGGACCTGGACACCTCAGTGTGCAGGTCAGAAACAAATGGTAGACGTGGAGGTTGTGACGACAGGAGCAGAAAGAACGCGTCGAGTTAACTGAACAGAGGGGTTTTCCCCTTATCCGCCAGCCAAGCTAGATCTAGCTTATCCACGGGACGTGTCACAACCTTCATGAGCTTCTCAACAGAGGAAGAGAGGCGGCGCTGCATGCTCTCATCACAGGGGGAAGAAACTGGTGAAAAGCATGCTTCCAAAGCCTGCAAACAGAAGTTGGACTGGGCAGGTGAAGTTTGAGAAAGGGACAAGCCCGTCCCTTAATGCTATAAATGAACAATTCTTTTTTATTTCAAAACCCACATACTACACAGACACAGTCTCACACACATGTTTAGATTGAAAAGTATAATGCTGTTGTGCTGATGTGGTTGTGTGCACTCATGACCAGCTGTTTAATTTTGTTCTCCAAAATGGAACTTCAACTTAGAGTTAGATCTGCAATCCCAGCAGAGCTCAGGAGGAAATGCTGGGGGTGCAGAGCCAAAGTAAAGCTGAGAACAAGAAAGAGAAGGAGGATAACTTGTGGTCTTAATATGGGAAATAACATTGATGAGCTGTGTGCATTAATTTAGACCCAGGAGTGCATTTTTTGTGATGGCTGCATTCAGACTTTCCCAGACTACAGTAGTTCAATACCCAGCTTTAGAACTATTAAGGTGGACAGGGACATTGCAATAATTGGTGAGAAAAGATACAGAGGTATTGGTGAAATCTGGACATATTACTTGGTTCTTCAAATGTAGAACCTTCAGCTGTAGGAACCTGTCCATATTATTTGCTATTATTTGTTTTGTCTTTAACCATGTAATATGGGACCTCCCCCTTTTCACAAGTTTGTCAAGAAAACAGCACACTGGATCTTCTAGAAGCAAATGCCACAGAAGCATAAAAATCTACTTTTCTGCCTCACCTAATATGAGATCAGAACCTCATTTTGTTAACACCCGCAGTTCAAAGTCAGCTTATAAGGATTGTAAGAGGTGGACTCAGGAGGCCAGTGTGATCTCACATCACTGCTTTGAAACAAAGGCTCAGGTGTGCTATACATCCAGATGGGGTTGACATAAAAACAATACTTAATATTAGACTACATTAATTTCTGTGATTATACTGTAGTGTACAGCTTTTCTGATGACTCTCTGGTGGTGGGGTATTTTAAAAATGGACAGGAATTCCACTACAGGGAACTGGTTGAAAGGTTTGTGGAGTGCTGCAGCAAGAGTCATTCTCCTCCTTAATATAACAAGACTATGGAGATGGTGGTGGATTTTAGAAGTATGAAAACTGTAAACCTGAACATCATGGGTGAGGAGGTTAGAATTGTCAAGCACTATATATTTAGGTTATTACTTGACGAAAAGCCTGGACAAAGGGACCAACACTAATGCTGTGTACAAAAAAATTGACTGAGCTCAACTTCAGTTCAGCTGATCTTGAGTCTTTTGGTGTCAATTGCTACAGCATAGAAAAAAATGCTCAAATCTGTGTATATAGTGTATATAATGGGATACTACATACTTAAAGTTCTAAAAGTAATTTTTCTGACAACTGTAAAGCAATACACTTACACAAAATATATAGCTACATTATAACGATTTCAATATTGAAAATTAATGCTTTACTTAGCATTTTAAAATAGCATTTAAAAACTTTTTCTTTTTCTTCTTTTAAATGTGTCACTACAGACAATAATGTGTGACCTGCTGACATAAAGAAGCTTAAAGTCTATATAAAATGGTTAAAAAATATTGGTTAACTAGATCATGAGCCTACATTGTTATCATATTAAACACTTTTGCAGATGGATGAACAGATTGGGGTTGGCAGCTATTGGTTATTCGCCTAATATCAAAGTTCCACAGGTGGATGAGGGTAAGACAAGATATTAAAGCTCATCTTTTATATGATTATTACTATATACACAGCCCTGTATATTGCATTCAATATTGTTTATTGAATTAATAATAATTAAAAAAAAAAAAGGTCACTTTAAATGATTTTTCTTTAAGATTACTGGAGTGAAAGTGATTATGACGATATAGATTCTTCCATGACTCTCAAGAAGGAAGGAACATCTTCCGATTCTGACAACTATTATCAGACATCCACAGTAGGTTGCATATGCTTTTGCAAACAGAGATTACCATACAACTAAACACAGGCATACATCGTAAAACTATTTACTCACTTAGTAATGCATTTCTTTTGTTTAAATAAAAAAAAAAAAAAAAAAAAAGATTTCATTAATATAGCCAATATATTTATAGCAGAATTCTATATTCTGAAATAATTCATTCTATGTACTGCCAAATATTGTATACATTAAGACTTAAGAAATAGTTAAACAAACCACCTAATGGTATCAATGTAAATCATTGACATCCAGAATAAAATTAACCTAAATGTGTACATTTAGTTTGAAATCATTATCAATGAGTAAAACAAATATATAAACACATGTTGTGCCACTCTTATGTTTGCCATTAATCTCTTTTACACTTTATCCTTTTCCTGGTTTCTACAATTTACTTAGTCTTATCATGTTTCCCTGGCCTGAGGTTCATAAAATGGTATGTTTAAAGTATTACCTAACTTTCTGAGCTGTGTAAACTTGATCAATTTCTTTTCATGTTCTCTGTTTTTGCAGATCAAGTCTTCTAACCTTGTTCCAGAGCCAAATCATGTGCACCATTTGTCCAGTGAATCCACATATTCCCACTCTTCAGCGGCAGACTCGAGTGGAGGTGGAGATGGAGGAGCATCAAGTAACACCCATTCATCAAGCTGCCACTCTGGCCATCCTGAGCGGCGCTCATGGCAGGACCTGATTGAGACACCACTGACAAGCTCAGGCCTGCATTTTCTACAGACAGATAGTGATAGAAGTTTTAATGGGGCAGTTGGGTCTGTGCTACTATCTTCTGAACACAGGAGACAAGCCACCCTTCCCGCACGCAGGCAGCACTTAGACTGCAATGGACCTTTCCCTCTGGACAAAGTAATGCAGGCATATTGTATAACCCAAAAGCAACGTAGCCAGAGCCTCCCACGGCATCATGAGATGGTAGCCAGGAGTGTACCAAGGGGCTTTGAAAAGAAAGATGAAAAAATTATGGATGAGATTTCTGTTAAAAACAGCAAGATCACCAATGATGGTAAGCAGTGAAAAAGCTTGTTAAATTAATCTTAACTTTTACTTCATTCATGTAAGCTGGTGCATTTTTCCCAAGATTTTGGGGATTAAAGTTAAAATTGTCATTGCATGAACTGGTCATTGATGCTGGCTATAGGATAATGAGGCTGATGACATCTAAAACCAGTGCATTAATCTCTTGTATTTTCCCCAAAAATAAACACTTGCCCTGAAATGGGGTGCATGCTGTACAATACAAATAACATAGGGTATGGAATGCTGTGGAAAATATATTTTAATTAATAGGAGGAAAAAAAAAAAAAAGATTTAATGAAAAGATATTATCATTAAAGGGCAGTGCTCATGCCCCAAAGCATATTTCAGGGGTTTTTGACCAAAGCAGACGTTAACCATGGTATTTTTAATGGTAAAGGTCTTAGGCTGCTATTTTTTGCTATTATTTTCATTGCCATA
The DNA here is from genome assembly GCF_014805685.1 of Silurus meridionalis. Taxonomy (NCBI): domain Eukaryota; kingdom Metazoa; phylum Chordata; class Actinopteri; order Siluriformes; family Siluridae; genus Silurus; species Silurus meridionalis. Next base: position 10,601,592 of record NC_060888.1, read on the forward strand.
AATGCCAGATGGAAAATGGAACCTTTTGATATGGTGTAGCATGCATAGAGGTTGCTGACTCAGAAGCAGAAATCAGACACTACGGTAAGATTATTAAGATTAAGGGAGCAAGAAGTGAGTAAAGGATGTGTAGTTGGTTGTCCCAGATAGGAGTGGGAATCAAACCCAGGGTTTCAGAGATAGAGTCAGGTTTTTCAAGTGCTACAGGGGAAGGTAAGAGAATCATCACATTGCTCGAATATGAGCCACCAGTGAAGAAGGTCAGCACTCTATTGAAAAGAGTACTGGCACAGTAGGCTGGGCAGAGTGTGGTGGAAAACCAGCAAACAGACGAAGCAGGAAGTGGATCCGAGGTACAGAGAGCAACCACTGTAAGACTTGAGAATACGAGTGGTGTGTTTTTTGTGTGTATGTAAGAAGAACAGGATGTTATCTAGGTGAACATAAACAATGCTATTTAAGTTGTCTGACAGGACCAGTAGTAACAGGACTATGTGGTGAGTGACACAAGGCATTGATCTTTGATCCAGGGCATAGAGTCTGTTCTGTTTTCAGCAAACATGATGCTGTGTATATGACCAACATCTACGTTTAGGTCTCATTAATTAAAATTATATTTTTCTAAAAATATTGTTTGGCACCATTTACCATATGGTTTTATTGAAAATGAGCTTTGTTCTAGCTACACTTTTTGCTTTCAATTAAAATTCTTGAATGAACACTCCCAGAAAAAATGGCATCTGTCTTGAAATCTGTCTATACAATATGTAAACAGTCTTTTTTAATACAGGATTGTAAATTTCAGATTGGATGGAGATGGCTTTAAAACCATTCCAAGGTCATGAATTAAGTTTTTTTTCTTTTTACAATGATACAGTATATACATGAGTGCTCCAGATTAAATAAACTGCCGTATGTTCTGCTTTTATAGAGAGATTCAAATTTGATAAATAAATTCTGTTGTGCTTTATGGTCACTTATTAGTTTTTGTTCATAGGAGTTGGAAAGAACCACACTTGTTGGGATCTGGCTAAAAAAAAAGAAGCTAGCACCTGTCCTTTTTCCACAAGCAGTATTCTATGGCCTAGTAGCATCATGTAAAGAGTTGCCAATTGTGGGCCAGTATAATCTTTTTAGAGAGCTGCCCAGTTCTGCTATAGAAGAAACAGCCAGTGATGTGGCAGTGGAGAAGAGGTATACTATGTCCAAATCTTTCCCACTTCCTGGGGTTGCAAACATCTGTATCTTAGACATACATTATCTCAACAGTGTGTTCTAATCTTAAACCGGGAGGATCACAGTTCCCAAGTATTTATTGGCTCAATTACCCTATGATGTCCAAGACTTTAAGTTTTTATATATGCAAGTAGTCACCCTAAATAAAATGTAACTAAATAAATGTAAGATGGGTATCGTTTCAAAATGACTAGATAGAGCAAGTGTAACATCTAATATATTTCTGACAAGTTCCAGTGGTTTGAAATTAAGGCAAATTGTGGGGTTTTGTGCAAATTTTACAGAATATAAAATGCAAAAGTATAAATGGTTTATCAAAGGATGTGTAAATGCTGACATTATTGTACACCTGCTTGATGTCCTCTAAATCGCCAACTCACAATCTGATTGGTTAAAGCAACAGCGAAATTGTCATAATGGATAAGATTATATATATATATATATATATATATATATATATATATATATATATATATATATATATATATATATAAAATCTTATCCAATATGACAATTTTGCATGCATACTGTACAAATGACAAATATTTGACCATGTGAGCTAGCAGATTAGAAAGAAATGTTGACTCAATGTCCTTTACATCTTATGTCTCTAGAAAATGAATGTCATGATGGGAAAGAGGTAGATGGACTTGAAGAGCTGTACTGTAGTTTAGTGAAGGCCAACCTCTCTGTCCTTGGTAACTTTCAACCTGCTACCAAGCAGGAGCTACGCCACCTCTTCCTCAAACGCTGCAGAGATCCCCTAATGAACAACAAATTGCACCATGTACGGGTTCTTAAAAGCACACTTAAGGTGGGTCAGCTATTCTCTTTTCATTTACAATAACAGCTACAAAAAAACAACAGCCACTATTTCTATTGCTTTTCTTGCTTCTAGTTTTTGTAACCTCTTCACCACCATTGGAAAGAAAAAAGAGCTGTCAAATTATGTCAGGGACGATATTGTAGACCTGCACAAGGCTGGAATGTGCTACAAGACCATCAGATTGTTGTATGTTTTTGGTCATTGTCATACTGGGAGACCTATCCATAACCCATCTTCAGTGTTCTGGCTGAGGCCAGAAGGTTCTTATCCAAGATTCTACAGTGCATGGCCCTGTTCATGTGGTGAAGTCTTCCTATACCCTTAGCAGAGAAACAGCCCCAAAGCAGAATGTTTCCTCCTCCATGTTTGACTGTGAAGATGGTGTTCTTGGGGACATATTCATTTCTCTGCCTCCAAACACGGTGATCTGAGTTGATGCCAAAGAGCTCAATTTTGGTCTTATCTGACCACATCACTTTCTCCAAAGCCTTCTCTGAATCATTCAGGTGTTCAGCGGCATATTTTACATAGGACTGTTTATTTGCATTCTTAAGCAGAAGTTGTGACGAGTCTTGATTTTCTCCGTACTTAGCCATGTCAAGGGGGAATGTGTGGAAGATTAGGGAGGTTACATTCCGCCCGTGTCCATCATCATGTGGAGCAACCATCTTGGGCAGGGACCCTCACCCGATGTGCATCGTGTGCATGGGCCCAAAGCACACTCAAACGTCGCTCGTGGACCTACAAGCATGCGTTCACTGTGCGTTAGTGCCGGTGAAAACTTTAGAGTTTAGAGTTTAGAGTGACGGCTGAGACTGGTGGTGGCTAACCAACAAGACCCATGTCTGTCCGGTGCTACAGCGATATCCACGGCTGTTAAACATCAGCCGCAAGCTACCATGAGCAGGGTGGACTCGATGGAGGCCGAATCGCCGGTCATGCCACCTCTGTTCAATAACCTCCTCACAGAGAAGGAGGAACGACCGTGCCACGAGGATGCAGAGGGCAAAGCTAACTCTGATCTCCTCAGTTTGAAAATGGAGGACAAGGATGAGGATGACAGTGGTTCCTTCCTGGTCCAACAGTCGAGACCCCACAGTGTGGGTGACTCGGCCACGCAGGTGGACAGTAACCTGCACGAGGTATTTAAGCGAGCTGCAGCTTAGCTAGGCCTAGCTTGGCTCACGGCCCAGGACGCGGAAAAAGCTGAAAGGGATCTTTATGACGGAAAAAGGCTCAACCCGCAACCGGACAACTCCTGCCCGCTGTACCAGCTTGCATGAAGGAGATGTTTTGCCATTGGTCTAGCCCTTTAAAAAGCTAGCTTCCCGCAAAAGGGTGCACTAAGCTAAAGATTCAGAGGATGAGAGAGCTGGGGTTGGCCGAACCCCCAACGGTAAAGTCGTCGGTGGCCTACCATCTCCATCGGAGTCGGCGCTCTATTTCCACCACCTTTTAAATTTCGCTGGCAAGCAAAACGGAAAGACTGACGGCTGGAGGGAGTGCTTGCTCTTACAGTGGAGCCCACCCCTTCGACGTGCGAACAAAGAGGAACAAAGGTATACAAGGGTCCTCTTTTTGCGCAAGTCGCGTGCATGCGCTGCTCAACCGTGGGTGTTAAGCACGATTTTACTTGGGTACCGGCTTCAATTTGCTATGAAACCACCCAGGTTCAACTGGGCATTAGTCTCGGTGGCCGAGGGAGAGTCGGCTCACGTCCTAACAGCAGAGATGTACTCTCTTTTGTGCAAAAGGGAGATCAGAGTGGTGCCTGAAGGGGGAAGCTATCAGGGCTTTTACTCCTGGTACTTTGTGATCCCGAAGAGAGGAAGCACTCTTTCATCTCTTTGTCCGATCTTGGACCAACGTGTGTTAACCAAGCACCTAAGGAAATACTCATTTAAAACGTTGACACACAAAGTGCTCTGTCAGTCGATCCGTCCAAATGATTGGTTTGTAACGATCAATTGGACATTTATTTTCACATAGACATTTACCTGTCTCACAGAAAAAATAGGAGGTTTGCACACAGAGGCACTGCCTACAAGTTTCAAACTTTTCCGTGTGGACTGTCTTTAGCTCTAAGAACTTTCAGCGAATGTGTGGAACCGGCTCTTTTACCATTGAGGAACAACGGGATACAAATTTTGTCCTATATAGACGATTATCTAAAATGCTCCTCATCGAGAGAGCGAACGATCGGAGATGCAGGGAGCTTGGCCATGCATCTCTACAGCTTGGGATTCAGAATAAACAGGAAAAAAAGATTCTTGAAACCCGTGCAGTGCACGGAATATCTAGGGCTCAGTATAGATTCCCTCTCCTATCGAATCGCGCTGACAGAGAGGAGAATAGCATTTCTCATACAGTGTCTCTCCCGTATTTAGGAGGGGACTATGGAGTGTGCTTACAGATGCTGGGTTTAATGGCCTCGGTAATTTCTGTAGTACATTTGGGACTTCTCAAGATGAGAGATTTTCAGCGTTGGGTTTCGCATCGGCAGTTGTGTCCCTGGTGACATCTGCAGTCGACCGGTCATAGTAACGCGTGCATGCGTCAAATCGCTCCGCTGATGGGGAAAGACTCTTCGGTCGGGGATTCCCTTGGGGGTGGTAACGTCGAGAGTTACTATGATGACGGACACGTCCCTATTAGGCTGGGGAGCGACCCTAATAGGCAGAGCTGTGAATGGCGTTTGGCCTCCACAGCTAATCCTGAGACATATAAACTACTTGGAGCTGTTGCCAGTGTTTCTAGCACCTTAAACATTTTCTGACCTTCATAAAGGGCCAACATGTCCTAGTGAAAACCGACAATTCCACGGCGGTCGCTTACATCAACAGGCAGGGAGGCATACGCTCCCTCCAGTTGCATCAGTTGGCAAGAAAACTGATAATGTGGTGCGACATGAGATTCTTATCCATCAGAGCCACTCATGTCCCAGGCGTGTGGAACAGGGGTGCAGATTTATTGTCATGGGGAAACCCCTATGGTGGAGCAGATATGGCAGTGATACGGCTGGGCTGCCGGATATCTCTTTCGACTCACGAGAAAATGCTCAGAAAATGCACTGTTGGGTGTGGACACTTAAGCCCACCCATAGACGAACTTCCTTTTATATGCATTCCCTTCACTGAGCTTGATTTCCCCTACTCTAGTCAGAGTCAGGGAACTGGGCTTGTCACTGGTTCTGATAGCTCCACGTTGGGCATCCAGACACTGGGTCGCTAAGATAGTTCAACTGCTGTCAGATCAGCAATGGCAATTCCCTCTATCGAGGGACCTTCTGTCCCAGGTGGGAGGGGGCATTTATCATCCCCACCCAGACAGGGTAGCTCTCTGGGCCTGGCCCATGAAAGGTGGAACTTTAGTAGGCAGGTTTACCCCTATCAGTTATACACACAATTCAGAGTGCCAGAGCCTTAGCTACTCGCACACTTTAAACCAATAAATGGCGAGTCTTTGAAGAGTGGTGTGGCTGTAGTCACATTGTCTCTTTCCAGTGTTCAGTGGGAGACATATTATGTTTTCTCCTGGATTTGCTGGACAAAGGGAAAGCTTTCTCTACTTTAAAAGTATATCTAGCAGCTATTTCTGCATGTCATGTCGGGTTTGGCAACAGACCTGCAGGTCGGCACCCTTTAATAAGTCGTTTTATGAAAGGAGCATGCTGTAAGAGGCCGGTGTCTAGGTGTATGGTTCCACTGTGGGATCTGTCTATGGTCTTGGAGGCCCTTTCTCAACACCCTTTCGAGCTATTGGATAGCATAGGGTTGATATTAAGACAGCACTGCTTGTGGCTCTGGTGACAGCTAAGCACGTGAGCGAGCTGCAAGCCCTGTCTGTCAGTCCATCTTGTTTACAGTTTTGCCCCTTTTGTCCTAATCTGGAGTTTGTACCTAAAGAAATAGATTCTTCTTATAGATGTCCCATTGCAGAGATCTTGGCTTTCCACCCTCCTACATTCTCTTCTCGGGAGGAGAAGAGGTGGAATTCCTTGTGCCCGGGGCGGCAATCTATACATATGTCAAGAGAACAGCAGGCTTCAGGAGGAATGACCAGCTGTTTGTGTCTTGGGCTGCTCCTCAAAAGGGGAAGCCATTGTCAAGGCAGCAGCTGTCCCACTGGATTGTTGAGGCTATATCTCTAGCATATGAATGCAGAAGTTCTCAGGCATCTGAGGGTCTAAGGGCCCACTCTACTAGGGGGATGGCAACATCATGGGCCCTACTTAAGAGAGTTTCTGTTCAGGAAATTTGTGCGGCAGCTGGTTGGGCAACGCCACACACCTTTGTGTGATTTTATAGACTGAATGTGTCTAAGTCATCCTTAGCACATGCAGTGCTAGGGGCCAGAATGTCAGAGCCCATGTAATTTGGTAACACTTTTAGTAACACTTATTATTTAATTGTTTTGATGCACCGTTCCAACTTTAGTGAGACATGTTGCAGCCATCAAATTAAAATTTTCTTTACATGGTACATTTCATCAGTTTGAATATTTGATGTTTTCCATGTTTTATTGTGAATGGTGGTTTTTAAGTTCTGAGCTGCATTCTGTTGATTTATTTTGCACAACATCCCAACCTTTCAGTTAAACTTAATCTTTAGTGATTATCTTGAAAAGTCTGGTTTGCTAATGCATGCTTTTCTATTTTTTCTCTCTCTCAGGCAAAAATGGATGAGTTAGCTATTATTGATCAACTCCTGGAGGGCCCTGGCCTCACAGCAAAAATGTTTTGTCAGTGGAAACGGTGCCATTATGAGCTTTTTCTGGATATCTGCAAGTTGACCTCAGGCAACAATGGGGCAGCTGAGTTTTTACCATTGGCTGCCCCTCTCTTGATGCACTCACACTCTTTCATTGAGACGCATGTGTGATATAAAGGCCAACCTAAGTTAAGAAAAGGCCTTAGGTCTTACAGATTACTTGCAGTTATACTGAAGCAACTGACCATTTAAGCAATTTAATGTGTAAACAAGATGAAAAGCTGAATACAAATATTTTTTTAAATGGCAGCATTGCTACAAGGTGCCTATAGCATGTCAATCATGAACGCATTCTTTTCTAAAACACTAAAACTATGAATTTCTTTTTATTATGATAATCAATACATAGTGTTTTCTTTTGGTTTTGGTTGATTTAGTAGTCAGTTGCTGGAAGGGAAGTATATAGTAAGATAGTTACTATTTCTTCCACATCACTGTACTTTTTGTAGTTTGTGCTAATAAACTTATGATACTCTTTTCATTTATATTGCTGAATATGAATAATGATAAATAATGAAAAATAGAAATATTAAACGGTTGTTGTGAACATGACACACATCAATGGGAGCTTTTCACTGGAATTTTTAAAATAAAGTAGACACTATTTAGTGGATGCATTACTTCAAATCAGAAACAGAGCTTTATGTATGCTCAAAAGTAGCCACTGTTTTAACTGTGATTTATCCTTGTAAATGCAAACTTTTGATTACATGCATACAGAATGTATAACAGATTTTGCTTGGTTAATTGTTGTTAAAAAAAGTGTGGATGATAACTAGATTTTTGCATTTAGAAAGATTTCTAGACTGTGTTTCAGTTAATATCATTGATTGTTTTGTTTGATATGCATTGTTAATGTCACAAACTGTGCTGCATAAGCACGTATAAGCACATTACAGTATAAAGATGGTATGAAAATATTTTTATTATACATTGATACAAAAGTAGTAAAACATTGTGTTACTACATCACAGGATATTAAACTGATCAGCAAAGAATGGTGCATAAAAAGGCACTTTATTATAAAGTAGTAAGATAATGTATTATTTTCTAGCAAATCAAAGCAGTTCTGGCATATATTTATATACAGTATTATATCTGGTCAATACCAACATTCATTGTTAATTAGTTAAACTGAGTTTGCTGTCACAAAAGAAAATGTATTCTGCAAATGTTAAATATATGCAAATATGAACAGGCACATTGACCAGGAAAAATTATTTGAGGTCAATCTAATCATATTTTCTTAAAATATTCAAATGTTGTTTTTTTTTTTCTTTTTCTCTAAGTAATGGTCTCAGAGAGAAGTACTGATTCAGTGCATGTGGAATAATTAAATCGGTATTTCTTTATTTATTTTTGCTGACCAAATTAGGTGAATTAATGAATCAGATAAAAAGCATTAATTTGCTTTATATAAATGTGATGTAACCCAAAAATATTCTAAATATATGATATTATGTGATATACCTTGTAATAGTACTAAATGAATAATTCTGGGTTATGCAACATAAAAATGTCAGAATATGTTTGTTTACTTCTGCCAGGCCAAGAGGGCACATCTATATTTTGTCTTTAATAAACTTCTTTTCTTGCCATTTTTTATTTTATATATTTGCTTCACTGTGTTAAAGAAAATGGCATTTAGATTTTATTTATTTATTTTAATTTTTTGATGTTTTAATGATTAATATTAAATATAATTTTGATTGTAGCTTTAAAACAATGTAATATTAATTTGTTATAATACTGCATTAATACCAGCTTAATCAATATAAGTATGTGTATGTAATTTTTTGTATTTATTTTTTATATATTTGTATTTGTTTGTTTGTATATGAAAGATCTGCTTTAGAACATCTGCTACTTTCATTTACACATTTATAATTATAGATCAATCTAAGGTCAGTAAGATTGGACTTTACTGTATGTTCTTTTAGGGAGTGTACTCCTTATGGAACACTGCACAGGTGTGTAAGACGTAAGTTGCACTGCGACATTAAAAAAAGGAACATATTGCTCTTTTTCAAGAAAAATTACTACAAGCCAAGGGTTCTCTTTCTTTCCTCTCTCTCTCTCTCTCTCTCTCTCTCTCTCTCTCTCTCTCTCTCTCTCTCTCTCTCTCTCTCTCTCTCTCTCTCTCTATATATATATATATATATATATATATATATATATATATATATATATATATATATATATATATATATATATATATATATATACACACACACACACACACACACACACACACACACACACACACACACACACAGTATCTCACAAAAGTGAGTACACCCCTCACATTTTAGCAACCGTTTTACCCATTTTAGTATATCTTCATAAGGGACAATACTACAGAAAAGAAACTTGGATATGTTTAAGAGTAGTCAATGTAAAGCTTGTATAGCAGTATATATTAACTCTCCTAAAAATAAATGTATGGCCATTATTATCAGAAGTCTGCTAAAAAAAAAGTAAGTACATCCTAAGTGATAACAGCTTTACTTCGCTTAACCATGCAAAGACACATGTCTTATTCATCATGTTCATGTTTTTGTCTGCTTGACAGGACTTTTGTCTGCTTTAAGTACAATTCTCTCATACTGACCACTGGATGTTCAACATGGCACCTCATGGCAAAGAACTCTCTGAGGATTTTGAAAATTTGATTTGTTGCCATGTGTCCAATATCCAACCGCTATAATAAAATGTTTTATAATAAAATGGTTGCTGAAATGTAAGGGGTGTACTAATTTTCGTGAGCTACTGTGTGTCTGTGTAAATATATATATATATATATATATATATATATATATATATATATATATATATATATATATATATATATATATATAAAGAAGAAAAAACAATATTTATTCTTCCTAAAGTAGCATTTTTGTTTCATATATAAAATATATTAACAGAAGGAATTTAGATTGTAAATCTATATTGTACTTTTGAGTTCAATAAAATAAGTCACTGCATAATAAATCTAAGTGTTGGAAATTATTTGCAAATCATTTTATATTTTGCAGGTGTTTATTTTAAGTTTAGGTGTTTAATTACCCAACAAATAATACTGTCATGAAGGATTCCTATCTAGCTTGAAGGACCAATTGTAAGGGATTTCACTATCTGGTGTGCGGTGGAGGTTCAGGTTCAATCAGGACATCAGGCCCCAGCATGTCAGTAAAAACACGGTACAGGATTCAGACCACTCAAACTTTACTGGGTTTAGAATTGATCGTTTGTGATTCCTGCTGCCAATTGCTAGCTGCTGTTCATTGCGTGATGCTGAATGACTACTGCTGCTCAGTGTTCTGGCCTTTTATACTCTTTATGAAGAACGGTGCACCATCTGTGAGCAACAGTATGGTTTTATGCCAAGGAAGAGCACCACAGATGCATTATTTGCTTTGAGAATGTTGATAGAGAAGTATAGAGGGGTTCCCTCGTGGTCTAGCGGTTAGATGTGGTTGCGTTAGGAAGGGCATCCAGTGTAAAAACCTGCCAAATCGAACATGCGGATCACAAATTCCGCTGTGGCAACCCCTAATAGGAGAAACCGAAAGATGTGATCGAGAAGTATAGAGAAGGTCAGAAGGAATTGCCTTGTGTGTTTGTGGATTTAGAGAAAGCGTATGACAGAGTGCCAAGAGAGGAGTTGTGGTACTGTATGAGGAAGTCAGGTGTGTCAGAGAAGTATGTGAGGGTGGTGCAGGAACGACGAAGTGTGTGGTAGGAACGACAGACTGGTTCAAGGTGGAGGTTGAGAAGGTGGAGGAGTTCAGGTACCTGGGGTCAACAGTGCAAAGTAATGGAGAGTGTGTTAAAAAAGTGAAGAAAATAGTACAAGAGTAAAAGGGAAAGTTTATAGGACTGTGGTGAGCCTGCGATATTGTATGGTTTAGAGACAGTGGCATTGAGTAAAAGACAGGAGGTGGAGGTAGAGCTGGAGGTAGCAGAGCTGAAGATGTTGAGGTTTTCATTGGGAGTGATGAGGATGGACAGGATTAGAAACAAGTTTGTTAGAGGGACAGCGCATGTGGGATGTTTTGGAGACAAGGTGAGGGAGGTGAGATTGAGATGGTTTGGACATGTTCAGGTTCAGGTTCAGGTTTTGCTTTCTATTGAACATTTACTCGCGTTGTGGATTCCTTGTCCTGAGCGGATATTCTTTGTTTGCTTATCGTCACGGCTTAAGGGTGTTTTTGGTTGAACTGTTTAATAAAGACAATGATTGAGTTATTTCCGCTTCCGCGTCATCGGCCTGACAAAAGAACCGACCGAAACTGAAAGCGGATTCGCCATACCGTGATTTCGACCGTGATGGATCGGCAGCTGAACCTGGCTTCGGATTCCCACCAGAAGCTCAGTGCCGCTCCTCGCGGTTCAGAACCACAGACGCCAGATCATGCGAGCGCGAGCGTGAGGGGATTTCCGGCTCGTTTCTCCGAGGAGAGAGACGAATTGGGCGGATTCCTGCAGAGCATCGGCGAGTATGTGGAGGAACATTTTTCCCAGTTTTCCTCCGAACGAGCCAAGATCGCCTTCTGTATTTCCCTCCTGTCTGGTGACGCTTTCTCCAAAACCAGCACATTATGGAGCGCCAAAGGGGGCAATTTCGAGGTTATCGGGGTTCTTCTGGGGATGTTTGGGATGGAGGTGGCGGATCCTCACAACAGTCCCCTCAAGGATGAAAGTGCTCCGTTCGTGAGTCCTTCAGAGCGCACAGCTCTGTTCGAGGATTCTCTGAGGTTCTCTCCATCCCAAGGTGCTTCAGAGCGCATGACTCTGTCCCAAGGTTCTCCCAGGTGCGTGACTCCGTCCCCAGGTTCTCCCAGGTGCGTGGCTCCGTTCCCAGGTTCTTTAGGGTGCGCGGCTCTGTCCCAGGATTCTCCAAGGTGCTCGGCTTCATTCCAAGGTTCTTCAGAGCACGCAGCTCTGTTCCAGGATTCTCCCAGGTGCGCGGCTCTGTTACGAGATTCTCCCAGGTACGCGGCTCCATCCCAGAGCTTCCATGAGCACGCGGCTACGTTCCAGTGCATCCGAGTGCGCAAGGATCCGTTCCATGGCATCCAGAGCTTCCACGTGCACACAGACCCGTCACGTGCCACAGACCCGTCACGAGCGCGCCGAGCCGGCACAGACCCGTCACGAGCACGGAGAGCTGCCACAGACCCGTCACAGTGTTTCCCCGAGCGCGTCGCGCCGTCACAGTGTTCCGCCGAGGGCGCCGCTCAGCTCCAGAGTTCCGTCGAGGGCGCCGCTCAGGTCCAGAGGTTCGCAGAGGGTGCCGCTCAGCTCCAGAGTTTCGCCGAGGGTGCCGTTCAGCTCCAGAGTTCCGCCGAGGGTGCCGCTCAGCTCCAGGGTTCCGCCGAGGGTGCCGCTCCGCTCCAGAATTCCGCCGAGGGTGCCGCTCAGTTCCAGAATTCTGCCGAAAGTGCCGCTCAGTTCCAGAATTCTGCCGAAAGTGCCGCTCAGTTCCAGAGTCCCCCAGAGAGCTCATCCCCGTTCCAGAGTCCCCCAGAGAGCTCATCCCCGTTCCAGAGTCCCCAAGAGAGCTCATCCCCATTCCAGAGTCCCCAAGAGAGCTCATCCCAGCCACAGAGTCCCCAGGAACGCTCATCCCAGCCACAGAGTCCCCAGGAGCGTTCATCCCAGCCACAGAGTCCCCAGGAGCGCTCATCCCAGCCACAGAGTCCCCACAGAGTCCCCAGGAGCGCTCATCCCAGCCACAGAGTCCCCAGGAGTGCTCAGCTCAGTTGTACCGCCATCGTACCGCCGCGTGGCCGCGAAGAGATCGTTGTACCGCCGCCTGGCTGCGAAGAGGTCGTTGTACCACCGCCTGGCCACGAAGAGGTCGTCGTACCACCGCCTGGCCGGCAGAAGGACGTCGAACCACCGCCTCCAAGTTCACCACAATGCGACGGCTCGCCCCCGAGCTCCACAGAAGGCGACGGCTCGCCCCTGAGCTCCACAGAAGGCGACGGCTCACCCCCAGTGCTCACAGAAGGCGACCTCTCGCCCCCAGCTCTTACAGAAGGTGACAGCTCGCCCCGTAGTTCTTCTCAGGGGGAAGGCTCGCCCCCAAGTTCTCGCCCCAAGCCTCACTGATGACGAAGGCTCGCCCCCAAGCCTACCTGATGGTGACATCTTGCCTCCCGGCTCCCCGCAGGGTGACGTCTTATCTCCCGGCTTCCTGCAGGGCGACGGCTCACCTCCAGGTTCCCCGCAGGGTGACGGCTCGCCTCCAGGTTCCCCGCAGGGCGACGGGCCGCCTCCAGGTCCCCTGCAGGGCGACGTTGGTCCTCCAGGTCCCTCTGACAGCGACGTCGGTCCTCCAGGTCCCTCAGAGGGTGGCACAATGTTCCTGATCTCCACCGGGGACGTCGCTCGGCCTCTGGTCTCCGCCGGGGACGTCGCTCGGCCTCTGGTCTCCGCCCGGGACGTCCTTTAACCTCCGGTCTTTGTGATGGACGCCATCCAGTTCCGGTTCCCCGCTGTGAAGGTCACTCCTCCTCTAATCTCCGCCAGGGACTTCACTCAGCCTCCGGTTTTCGCTAAGGCCGTGGCTCCATTCCGGATCTTCATGCTGGGTGTAAATTTTGACAGCCTAATATATAATCCCAGATAAATGGGGAGGGTTGCGTTAGGAAGGGCATCCAGCATGAAAATATATGTGCCAAATCGAACATGTGGATCACGATCACGAATACGGATGATCCACTTTGGCGACCCCTAATGGGAGAAGCCAAAAGAAAGTATAATATATATATTTCTGCCCTGCTTATTCTTAGCTTCGTAAACTAGTCTACGTCTGTGGTGAGTAAGAGCCAGGACATTATACACCAGTGGATTGAAAAAGATGCGCAATGACAGAAAATCGGTTGGTGGGCTGAAATCGGTGTGCAGTGGAAAAAAAAAAATATTGACATTTCACCAATGAATTAAAACTAAAGTAACAAGCCGGTTTTGTAAATGTAAGAAGTAGAAAGTACAGATATTTGTGTCAAAGTGTAATGAGTAAAAGTAAAAAGTTGTCTGAAAAATAAATAGTGAAGTAAAATACTGATACCAAAAAAATCTACTTAAGTACAGTAACGGAATATTTGTACTTCGTTACTTCCCACCTCTGGTTCACTGTGATGTCAGAGGTAACTTATCATGATTGGTAAACTGTATGTCTTCCTCTAGTAGTGAAGCATGGAAATATAACTGAATGGGAATCCTTTCCTATAAATAGAGACATTGCAAAATATTAAGGAAAAAACAACATATTGGTTTTATAGGGCTCAGGAAATGCATAAAACGCTTAATTGACATCCTAAACATTTCCCTTATTAGCACCCTTGTTCCTACCTGCCTAAAGACAACGACCATCGGCCCCTATGCCAAGGAAGTCTACATTATCCTGCCTCAGTGGCTATCATCCCATCGCACTCACACCCATTGTGATGAATTGCATTAAGAGGCTTATCATGAGGCACATCAAGACCCAGTTACCAACCCTTCTGGACCCTTCATCTGGCCCTTACCCACAAAGACAATAAGGACACCTATGTACGAATGATGTTCATAGACTTTAGTTCAGCTTTCAACACAATCATCCTTTAGCACCTGATTGAGAACTTCACCTGGTCACTCAACATCAGCTCCAACAGAAAGCAAGCCCAGCATAGTCAATACTTTCTAAGAAGTCTAAGAAAAGCCCCCAACCCCCGACCTCCTCCTCCCTCCTGACTATATTATACTGAGGGACCATCAAGAGCATCCTGAGCATCTGCATCACTGCCTGATATAGGAATTTCACTGTCTCAGATCACAAGACCCTATAAAGAATAGTGAGGACAGCAGAGAAGATCAGTGGAGTCTCTATCCCCTTTCTCTGACATTTACACCACACAATACATCCGCAAGCCAATAGCATTGTGGATGACCCCACACATCCCTCACCCTCAGGAAAGAGGTACCGAAGCATTCTGGCCCTCACATCCAGACTGTGTAACAGTTTCTTTGCTCAAGCCATCAGACTTATCAACACAGAACTAAACTGTTCCAACTCTCTCTCTCTCTCTCTCTCTCTCTCTCTCACACACACACACACACACACACACACACACACACACACACCCACACACCCACACACACACACTCATTCATGCACAAACTCATCTGTGTTTACTGAACTGTTCAAAATACAAACCATGTCTATAGCACAATAGCAACTTTATTGTTTTCCCCTGCCTGTCTCACTTATTAAAAACTGTTTTCACTATACCCTTGTTGCATCCTGCATTTGGGTCCTTCCATCTACCCCTCCTTCCATTCGCATTCTCTGACAAAAAAATATGGCCGAAACATAAACCCCACGGATGCACCAATGCGTTGGGTTTGTCCCACCTCAAACTAGCAAGTCATGGACATGGCAAAGATTAAAAGCTCAGAAAAAGCTCAGCCCCCAGCAGATAGTAGTGTACTCTAGGGCACATCATGCCTAATATATGGCATGCCAATCGGTTCTAGATGACATCTTGAGACCTGTGTCCCTCTGACCCATTATCACCACTGGTGGCTCCACCCAGTTCCAGGTCCCTGCCGTGGTCATGGCTCATGCTCTTCCATGCTCTTCCCCAGCCAGGCAGGAGTTATTGCCCAGCTATCCCGACCTGCTGAGATCACTGCTCAGCCTGTCTACCCTGCTCCAGACCTCCGTTGATGGTGCTGTCAGGATCTTCCATTTTCCGGGCGGTAACACGCATTTTCGGTTCCCCAGCGCACACTCCCAGATCAGCAGGCATATTTGTGTTTTTTTGACATTATATGGCCAAGGGTATGCGTAAACCTGACCATAACACTCTTGTTTCCTTTTTAAACATCTCATTCCAGATTTAGACTTACTGTTATAATTACATCAATTGTTCTGGGAAGATTTCTTATTAAATCTAGTCTAACTATAGAATAGAATAGAATAGAATAGAATAGAATAGAATAGAATAGAATAGAATAGCCTTTATTCGTCACATATACATTACAGCATGGTGAAATTCATTCTTCGCATATCCCAGCTTGCTCAATAGCTGGGGTCTAAGTGCAGAAAGAGCATTAGTGAGACTGATGAGAATGATGGCAGGTGAGTAAACCTAGTGTGCATACCTTTTTTGTAAATGTTTTATTTAAACAAATCGATTAACAATTTACAGTACCAATTTGGAATAACGTATTTTTCAGACTATAAGCTGCTACTTTTTTCCCACGTTTTGAACCCCGCGGCTTAAACAACGAAGTGACTTATTAATGAATTTTTCCTGGGGTTTTCCCGGTTTCACAAACTTCAAGCCCAAAAACTGAGCCCCATAACATTTGACCAATGACATTTCCGAACAGAAACGAAAAAAAACGCACCTCACCTGTGTTCTGAGCTGCACGGCATCGGGAGAAAAAACTTTTTTTTTTTTTTACGCACAACGATGCCAAAAGATAAACTCCCGAGAGAAATAGTTGTGAAAGGAAGGAGGAAGACAGTGAACAATGACTTTCTTGGTAGGCTACTGTTTAGATACAAGCTGTTGTAACGCGTTGAGTCTGGGTCATGGGAGAGCTCGCTAACTCCAGTTGCAAAATAAATCAGATAAGCACAGACAGGTTTCCAAAACTCGTGCGTTTTTTTTTCTTGGCAACAGCGTTATGGGTTAGTCAAAGAAACTTAGAAATGAGCATCATAAAATAATAAGGACATATTCCTGTCTTGCACACATGCAGTAATAGCGGTAAAATGCGGTGGCAGGCTATTCCCAAAATGGCGCTCTGCTCTTAAAGGAGCCACAACATATTTCACCCATGTAACAGACACTGTCTTTCGTTAAAGCCTGTGTAAAGTTCATTAGTTTCAGTGTAGACACAGCGGCTTATACAGGTGTGGCTTATTTATGTTCAAAATAAAAATCTTTGTCAAATTCAGTGGGTGCAGCTTATATATGGGTGCACTTTATAGTCCGGAAATTACGGTACCTATTTGAGCAAAATTATTAATTTAATCGCAGTACCTTCTTTTACACAAAGAAAGTCTTGTTCCCAATCTTTCCTCAAAGCTCTAGTAGTGATGGTAGCTATAGGTAGGACAGGGGGCAAGAGAGATGTAGCTTTTATTTTCACCAAAAAAATCATATCAAGGCAGCAAAGAACATAACCATTAACAGAACCAAGAACCATGAAACCAGGATGACAAGGAAACTGATCTCTCCTAGAAGAGAGAACATGGGTGGTGCCAAATGAATAAGCAGAGTAAAGTAAATATTAAATAAAACATTAAATATACTATATTATAGTGGCAGGCCATGCCTTTGTTACCTGGGCCTTCAGTGGGGACTTACCTGACTTAATCCACCTCTTAAAACCACTACTATCACGTCGTGATTATAGAAACCATCAATATTATACAAAAACGCAACATAAAAACGTGTGGCATTACAGAGAAAGATGCATTTCGCATATGGAGGTTAAATACCATTTTTTACTAAAGCAAGCTTCAAACCTCTACACTACAACCACAACTGTGCCACGTAAATCATCTGGAGCAGTTCAGAATCAATATTTGTCTAATAACATGACAAAAACATCATAATTTAAATAAAATAAAACCTACTCACCAGAGATGTATAGTCATAATTTGCACCGCTCCTCAGAGGCTGTAAGCCATTGGTACCTCACATATTTACCCGTTTGTAAGTGGCGAACAAACACTTTCCCGGGCTGAGACAAGCTAGCAAGCTTCGGGGTTGGCCAACCTCTCCTCCCGATGTCTAGCTTTTCTTAAAAATGGATTTCTGTCCAAGACCAAATCAATACCTCTTCCTCCGTAGGGATAAAATAAAGTTTTGCTTAGATGTATTAAAGTGTGCAGAGTGCTACAGATGTGTTTTGCCAGTCAAACTTGGCTGTAATGGGTTCCCTCTGACCAACCAATCAGAGGACGAAAAAATGCTGATGCTATTCTGGGCCAGCTAGCTGGCCCTGTGATGAAAATTTGAAATCTGATTGGTTAAAGAAACAGTACTGTATAGCAGTACTGACTTTAAAGACCCTGGGCAGATTAGATTGACATGGCAGCACATAGAAGCTGAAATCTGTTTGTCGCCACCGGTTTGCTTATCAGGGACAAACTTACACTTATAAAGGACATTTTATAAATTTTTATTACCACATTATCTATATAAAGCTGCTTTGAGACAATGTTTATTGTTAAAAGCGCTATACAAATAAAAACCGAATTGAATCGATTGGATAAAAAAAATCTAACATCCACATACAAGAAGTGAAAGCAGTGCAGCCAAGAGACACGCTACAGAATTAAGAGAATAAACTGTTTAGAAAAAATTAATACAATTTCATGGAACAAATGTTAGAATTTAGGTTATAAATGTGGGTCAGTGTGCTTCTGATAGTGTTTAGACCAGCAGAGAAGGCTTTGCTGGCCCTGACGGCCTACCACTGCTATATTAAAAGTAAAACCTTACTACCAAAGTATGAAAAAAACCTTGATAAATACACCAGGATAAACTAACAGGACATACTGTCTGTCTTTCATCTGCAAGCTTATGATACAGTTAAAATCTTTCAAACTGTCAAAAACTTTGCCTATGTACTAAAATTAATTATAATAATAATTATCAAATTAAAAGCTGCAAACAGCATTTCTGGGGCCAAACAGCCAAACAATTTTATTGTCAAAATTTCTAGGAGGGGTAGAAACAAAATATCTAACATTACAACAATTTTTTTTTGCCAATAATTTCATTTTCTAATTTTACTTTTGTGTAAAAGTATTATGCATTAAATTTTATTATATTAAAATTCAGGTAAGGTATCTCACAAAAAGTAGTACATCCCTCACATTTCACCATTTAAGTATATTTCTTAGTGTCAATACTATAGAAATGGAACTTGGATATCGTTTAGGGTATATTTTTTTAATTTTGCTCATTTGTGAAGATATAAATTGAAGAATATTGAAGAATATTATAATACAACATCAAGAATATATAATGCATTTAATTTAGCATAATAATTAAATGATATGTATAAATTAAATATGCAAAGATTGAAAACAAGCATTTGAACGTAGTAAAGCCGGCCGCATTAAATCACATTGTAGTAACACTGTTGTAGTAGACAAATGCTATAAAAAGAGAATGAAACAGAAAAATGCAGCAAGCTAACAGGCTTGATTAAAAAAAAGAAAAAACATATGAATAGCTGTACAATGCATATTCATTTGCTGAAAATCACAACAGTGACTAAAAATGTGATAATTTAATGCTGCTGTTATTTGCTGCTTTGATATTTATTGTTTGTTTGCACTGGTTCATTTGAATCCATTACTATGTCGCGATTGCACAACCTGATGCTCGTGAGTTATACCAGAACAGATCTACTGCGACTGTCCCAGTTAGCAAACAGTTTACGCAATAGCACTAATTGGCAAACATGGCGTTTGTCCTAATGAGAACCGCTGCAAATACAGTGAAAGCACGACAGATGGCAGTAGTGTAGTAAATAAGATAACTACCCCGTACATCCGGTGGGTGGCAATAGTCATATTTATCTACAATGTAAACATGAAGCAGTAGAAGAAGAAGGATTGGGTTGTAAATCTACAGTGGGAAAACCCAAGATGTCTAAGGTATTTTTTATTATTATTATTATTTCAGCTGCGCAATGGTTTATAGATATTAACCACAAATGAATTTGTGATTTTCAAAGTTCAAATGTAGACTATAAAAAAGTATTGTGAAATTATTAAAACAGCGAATTTGCAATTTATAAAGAGTATTGTGCATCAGAGCCAACTTCTCAACATATCTCACCTTTCACTTGTTTACCACATTCAGCGCTTCCATTGTTTTAAATGCGCATTTCAGGTGGTGAAGGTTGTGGCAGTTCCTGTGGTGCTGGGATTTGCTTCTTTGCGAGTCTACAGCATGAGCGAGGATAAACCGGAAGTGCGGCTTTCACCTCAGCAGGTAGTCGATGGGAGAAAAACCTAAACTCTTTAAAATATAATTATATAATATATTACTCACTTACTCTTCAACACATTCAACACACACGCTTGATTCCTTCCTTTACTTATTCGTGAAAGTCAGGTTCATTAGAACCATGGTCCAAGTGGGATCTGGGGCGTCCCAGTGTTCGTATACGTCGAATGATGTGTATTTGGGAATTCTGACTATACTATACTATACTATAGTAAACTATACTAGGGCTAAAGGATTTTCTAATATAATCTAATTTAATATGCTCTGTTTTATTCAACAAAGAGTAAATCATTGTGTAGTATGACCAAAACTATATTAGATAGATTAAACATAAAATGTTATTTTCTGCAGGCCAGACCTACATGTTATGATGAAATTAGGCGATGTGTGAATTGAGATAAATTATTATTATTTTTTTTTAAATAACTACAATCACAGTAGTATATTGCATCAAGGATGGGCTCTGAGCCCTTTCCTTTTTGCAGTGGGGATGGACAGGTTGACGGACGAGGTCAGACAGGAGTCTTCATGGACTATGATGTTTGCAGATGATATTGTGATTTGTGTTGAGGGTAGGGGAGCTGGTGGAGAAGAGCCAGGAGAGGTGGAGGCATGCGCTGGAGAGAAGGGGAATGAAAGTCAGTAGGAGTAAGACAGAGTACATGTATGTGAATGAGAGGGAGGACAGTGGAGTGGTGCAGTTACAGGGAGAGAAGGTGGAGGAGTTTATGTACCTGGGATGAACAGCACAAAGTAAAGTGTATCTGCAAGAGTGAAAGGGAAAGTTTATAGGACTGTTGTAAGACCTGCGATGTTGTATGGTTTAGAGACAGTGGCATTGACTAAAAGACAGGAGGTGGAGTTGGAGGTAGCAGAGTTGAAGATGCAGAGATTTTCATTGGGAGTGTCGAGGATAAACAGGATTGGAAACAAGTTAATTAGAGTGATGGAGCATGTAGGACGTTTTGGAGACAAGGTAAGGAAGGCGAGATTGAGATGGTTTGGAAATGTGCAGTGGAGGGGCATGGGGTATATCGGTAGGAGAATGCTGAGGATGGAGCCACCAGAAAGAGGGAAAAGAGGAAGGCCAAGGAGGAGGTTTATGCATGTGGTGAAGGAAGACATGCAGGTAGTTGATTTGAAAGAGGCAGATGTAGAGGACAGAGTATAATGGAGACAGATGATCTGCTGTGGCGACCCCTAATGGGGGTAGCCGAAAGATGATGGTATTGTATAATTTGTAAAATGGTGAGCCTTGTAAGCATGTAATAATTTTTCTGACAACATAATGCACCTACAAATAAGCCTGGTGAATACATTATGATAGTCTGTACCAAATCACACAAACGTAAGTATAGATTGCAGAAATACAAAAGCAAATCTGTGCCTTTACCACACTCAGTATTTAGGTAATTCAAAGTCACTGTAATAAATACACTGTGTGCACAATTATTAGGCAAGTTGTATTTTTGAGGATTGTGTTACTGTACATCTACAGTTCTCCTGGTCAAATCAAAATGTTAACAAACCCTCAAACCTGAACATTTAAGTAGTAAAAGTGAAGTTTTGGCTTTCTTAAGAGAATATCTACATGTACACCATTATAAGGCAACTATTAGTGTGCAGAATTATTACGCAACTAAATGAAAAACTAAGATTTTCCCATCTCACCTGTTTATTTTCACCTGTTAAAGTGAGAATAATAAACAAACTTACAATTTACAAATAAAAATTTCTGAAATTTCAAAAAGAAAACCTCAGTGACCAATATAGCCACCCTTCTTTTCTATAACAGTCACAAGCCTTCCATTCACTGAGTTAGTCAGTTTCTTGATCTGATCAAAATCAACTTTTTGTGTCGCCGCAACCACAGCCTTCCAGACACTGTTCAGAGAGGTGTACCTTCACTGTAAATTTCCTGCTTAAGAAGGGCCCAAAAGTTCTCAATAGGGGTTAAGTCAGGTAAAGAAGGGGTCCATGTCATTAGTTTTTCATCTTTAAGGCCTTTACTGGCCAGCCACGCAGTGGAGTACTTTGATGCATGTGATGGAGCGTTGTCTTGCATAAAAATAAAAGTCTTCTTGAAAGATGCACCACCTTCCTGTACCACTGCTTGAAGAAAGTGTCTTCTAAAAATTGGCAGTAGGTCTGAGAGTTGATTTTGAGTCCATTTTCAACCCGAAAAGGTCCAACTAGCTCATCTTTAATAATACCTGCCCATACCAGTACCCCACCAGTTGTGGAATATGGCAGCACTGGAGGATAATGTGTTCCTGGTAGCTTCATGTTTGATTCTTCTCAAGTCTTTGGCGGTTAATTTGCCTTTTCTTCTCGACATGTTTCTCTGTTGACTATTTGCTACAAAATGTTTAATGATTCTGTGATCACGCCCCGATATCTTAGATATTTCAAGCGTGCTGCATCCCTGTGAAAGGCTTTTTAAAATTTTTGACTTTTCAGAGTCAGTTAGATCTCTTTTTTAGCCCATTTTTCCTGAGGAGAAGAATCTGCCTAATAATTATGCACACCTTGCATAATTGATCTCCTTAGGCCACACCCTCCCTCGTTACACAAATACACATCACCTGATATGCATTAAATACAATAAGCATTCAAGTTTATACAGCTTGGACTTGGAAATTATGGATAAAATGATGTGGTCAAAATAATCACTTGCCTAATAATTGTGCACACAGTGTATATGACATGTAAACATGTGGATTGCACTTCTTAAACACTTTTTCTTTTCTTTTTTTAAACTCAGCTGTTTCTGACTCTCTGTTAGCATTTCTTGTGTTACTCTGGTATGGCGACCTGATTAAAATATGTGTGGAAGGGCATGCTGTACTGCTTATACAGTGCATTAATCAAAGCCGTGAACCCAGGCTTGGTCAACATACTGAGCAGCATCATATCTTTTGCGTTACTGCTTGAGTCATTTACATGTGCCATATTTAAGTACATTCATATGGAGTTATAATTTTAAAAATGTCTGTCAGTGATCCCTGTCGGGTGCTATTTGGCTTACTTGACACACTGGTGTTTGGGTTTTAAGCTTTGCAACTATCGTACATGAATATGTAGTGTTTAAGTGCTGAATCAGGTTAGTAGTGTTGCTACCTTTGCAAGGCAGGTTTTGCACAAAACCTGATGCTGTGCAGCAGGATCTTTTTTATTTTTTGTTTTTTTTTTATTTTTAAAAAGACAAAATAGTCCAACACAACGTACTGTTTCTCTTTGACAGTAAAGTTGCCACAGTGTCAGGTTCTGTCAAGCCTGAGGTCATTGTACAACTTATCAAGGTAATAAACGTAATCGCTTAGCCCTATACTATACACCAGGGCTCACCAACCTTTTTGACACCTAGAGCTACTTCTTGGGTACCGACTAATGTGAAGGGCTACCAGTTTGTTACACTACTGAAATAACACATTTGCTCAATTTACCTTTAATTATATGTTATTATTAATAATTAATGATATTCATCTATGTCAGGGGTGTCAAACTCAATTGCACAGTGGGCCAAAACTCAAAGCAAACTTTAGGTTGCAGGCCGAACAGGATAAACATTTATTGAACACACGAAAACAATGTTTTTTTTTTTTTTTTTTCATAAATATGAATAAAAACAGACAGGAATATTATTCCAGAATAAATAAACTCAAATTTAAATAACTTTAAATATTTTGCTCTCTTTAAAAATATATTATGGCGACTCATGTTCCCACGGGCACCATGTAGGTGACCCCTGCTATACACTATATTACGTTTTTTATATTAATGTGATGCACATTATTTAGTATATTGAATGAGTGGAACAGGAATGAAAGCTCTATTAGCTCCCCCAAATTAATATATGGTACTTGTTTACCCAAAGTTTATTTTTTCTCCCCCTGTAATATTTTCCTGACTACAAAATGTACAAGAGAAATTGAACAGGAGTATACAACAAATTTGTTGTAATTGTTGACAATTTGGCATTAATGTGCAGAAAAGAAGTTAACGACAGGACTAGTCTTTAAATGTATGCCTCTCCAGATCACAGTCCAATTAAAGCATAGGGTTTGGGGCAACTGGATGGAAGTTGTTCAGCACTGTTGCAGCACTCTGCTTTGGTACTGGCACATTAGTGGAAATTTTAAACATGGGCCAACTGCTTGAGCTAACAATAGATGTAATATACAGCGGGGAAAATAAGTATTTGACACATCAGCATTTTTATCGGTAATGGGATTTCTAAGTGGGCTATTGACACAATTTCCACCAGATGTAGCCATTAAGCCAAATATTGAATTCATAAAAAGAAATCAGAACATTTAAGTATTTAGTATTAAGTTGAGTCATAATAAATAAAGTGAAATGACAGGGAATAAGTATTGAACACACTTTATTTAATACTTTGTAGAAAAGCCTACAGCTTCTAGATGCCACTTGTATGGAGAGACCAGTCGTCTGCATTGATCAGGAGTGATTCTGGCCCATTCTTCCACACAAATGGTCTTTAAATCTTGAAGGTTCCTTGGGCCTCTTTTATGAACTTTGATCTTCAGTTCTCTCCATAGATTTTCTATGGGATTTAGGTCAGGTGATTGACTGGGCCATTCAAGCAACTTGATTTTCTTTCTTTGAAACCACTTTATTGTTTCCTTGGCCTTGTGTTTGGGATTATTGTCTTGCTGAAATGTCCACCCTCTTTTCATTTTTAGCTTTCTGGTAGATGGCAGCAGATTTTTATCCAGAATGTCCCGGTACATTTCTCCATTCATCCTGCCTTCAATAATATGAAGTCTGCCAGTACCCCTTGCTGAAAAGCAGCCCCAAACCATGATGCTTCCACCCCCAAACTTAACTGTTGGTATGGTGTTCTTGGGGTGGTGGGCAGTGCCATTTCTTCTCCAAACATGGTGTGTAGAATGACTGCCAAAAAGTTACATTTTGCTTTCATCTGACCATACTATAGTCTCCCAATAATCCACATGCTTCTCCAAATGCTCTTTCGCAAACTTTAACCGAGCCTCAACATGCTTTTTGTTCATCAATGGAGTCTTGCGTGGTGAGCGTGCATGGATGCCATGGCGGTTCAGTGCATTGCTTATAGTTTTCTTTGAAACAACAGTACCTGCTGATGCAAGGTCTTCCTAAAGTTCTGCCCGAGTGGTTCTTGGCTCTTGGCGAACTCTCCTGATTATTCTTTGGACTCCTCGGACAGGGATCTTACGTGGAGCACCTGATCGTGGCCGGTTTATTGTGAACTGATGCTCTTTCCATTTCCGGATAATAGCCCCTACAGTGCTCACAGGATCATTCAGCATTCTAGAAATGTGCCTATTCCATTCCCATCAAAATGCTTTTCAACGATAAGATTACAAAGATTTATTTGCTTTTACCCATCATGAAGTCTTTCTTGTGTGCCTCCTGGGTAATGAGAAGCCTTTATAGGCCATCAATTAGGACTAAGGCAGCTGATATCAATTAGTACTGATAGAGGGCAGGGTTTCTCTCAATACTGACAGATTTCAGGTGATCTCCTGGCTTTCTATGCCATTTTGCACCTTGTTATATTCATGTGTTCAATACTTATTCCCTGTGTCATTTCACTTTATTTATTATGACTCAACTTGTATACTTAAATGTTCTGATTTCTTTGTATGAATTCAATATTTGGCTTGATGGCTATATCTGGTGGAAATTGTGTGTCAATAGCCCACTTAGAAAGACTGATAAAAATGCTGATGTGCCAAATACTTATTTTCCCCGCTGTATATGTGAAAACCCTGGCTGACTGCACTGCACATATTTCAAGCACCAGCAGAGCCAGCAGCCTGGGTCCATCTCTGGTGGAGAAGGGGACCTGGAAGTCATCAGGTGGGAGTTTAGGTTTAGTCGAGGCTGTTGCTTTTTTTTTTTTTTTCTGGTGAAAACTAGCTTAGATGTTTACTCCAGGAGATGCTGTCAATGGTTGAGGACGAGGAACTGTGGTTTGCTTGTTTTCTCTGAGAACTTGGATGCCTTATCACATGTGTAGAGGGTCAGAGGTGTTAAAATGTGCTATGAACAGACATTGATACCATCTACAACTAATTAAAAATAAGTACAACTTAACACATACGTAGCTATGATGGAGATACAGATCTAGTCCTTATTGTTAATCGTCTATATGCTTAAATTGTAAATATATGGTTGACTCTGACAGTATTGGTGTGGCACAGCCAAGTCAAGACTTTTGTCTTTAAGATGAAATAGAACTTAGAACATGCCACCTATTTTATGTAATCAAAAAATATTTTTAATGGGAATTGACAGGTGGTATATGCGACAAAGTTTGCACCGTTTGTGTATGCTGCAGTCAAATCATGAATTTAATAAATGTATTTTTGCTTTTCTTTTTACCCCTCAGCTCTCGATTTACTCAACCATGCCACAGGAGAGGCTTCACTATCTGGAAGAACAGCAAGGAGTTTTGCAGAGTAGTTTTGGTAAAGTCAGAGGAGGTCTACAGTCCTATGTGCACAAAATTAAAGTATGAATCCTATTTTGTTTTGATCATAAAATACAGTGGTTCATTACACCAGTTCTGAAGTTTCAGAGCCAAGCCTAATGTGGAAATTTTCCAGTGTATTGATTTAAAACACTAGTGAATTGGGTGAATATCTAAAACAAGAAATGGGGAACTGGAATATATCAAAGAAGGTAAATTTGGTGAAAAACCCCAATTCCAAAAAAGTTGGGACACTGTGTAATATGTAAACGAATAATTAAAATGTATATTTTTATGGCACTGTGTGTCTCAAATGTTAGGACAGGTCCATGTAGCATCCCTTGTGCAGCTGGGAACAGAGAACAACAGTTGTAGGAGTTTTGGGAGAGGATTTTATCCCATTTGTGTCTCATACAGAATTTAGCTCCTCAACAGTCCTTTATGTTTGTCCTGTGAATTTTTTTTTTCATGATGTGTCAAATGTTTTCAGTTGGTGAAACTCTGGTCTCCTGGCAGGCCAGTGCAGCACCTCGACTATGAAGCCATGCAGTGTAGCATTGTCTTGCTAAAGTATTGTGGGTTGTGAACTGAGCACTGATAGGAACTCAGATAGTCCCTCTCCTCTTTAGTCCAGAGGCGTAAAGGAGTAAAAATGTACATTTATCTGACTAAACATTTTTTTTCCGCTTTCTATTTTAAAAGAGCTTTGGTCCTGAGAAGGAATTGTTGTCATTTTTTTTTTTTTTTTGCATAATATTTAATTCAATTTCAAATAATTTGTATTATTTGTATAGCGCTTTCAACAATGGACAGGAAAAAACTCCCTGAGATGTCATAAGGAAGAAACCTTGAGAGGGAACCCATCCTCATCTGGGTGGCACCAAATGTCCATTTATTACAGTTAAAAGATGTTCAGGTGTGAATAAATGATTAAATGCATTCTTGTATTCCAGAGTCAGTGTAGCAGACTGTTGAGATGAAGTACAGTCCAAATCCATCCTCAAAGCTCCTGTGTTACTTTGTAATGTCAAGGATCCCCAGGCTGTAGATGTAGATCCCCAGGCTGTAGATGTAAATCCCCAGCTGCACAGAGCTTAATAATAGAGCTTTAGTCTGCATTTGTTGTTGACACAGTTGACTGTGTTCACAGTCCATGATTTCTGGACGGTTTTCTAAGCCCTAGCATTGATCATGCCTGTTTTTAATGCAGTGTCACCTGAGGGCCTAAAGACCATGAGCATCAAATATTGATTTGTCCTTGTCGTTCCATTACCTCTTTTTCTAAAGATTCACAAAATCTGTGGATTACATTATGCACTGTAGATAATAAAATTGTCAAAATCTTTGCAGTTTTATGTTGAGGAATATTATTCTGATATTGTTTCACAGTTTGTAGACAGTTTTTGTAGACATTGGTGAACCATTTTTACTTCTGAAGTACTCTCTAAGGTCCTCTGTAAGATATTGGTTTTTATACCCAATAAAATACCTGTTGTTAATTAACTTAGTGCAAAATGTTCATACAGCTGTTTCTTTTACTAACACGTATTTGTTTAGTCTTTTGTTGCCCATCCCAACTTTTATGAGACATGCTGCAGCCATCAAATTCAGGATTATCTTATTTATTTATTTAAAATTGAACATTTCCTCATTTTAACATTTGTCTTCTATAGTTTATTGTAAACAAAAATTTTAAATGTATATTTGAGTTTTGCAAATTATTGTATTCTGTTTTTATTTATAAATTACACACTGTCTCAACTTATTTAGAATTTATTATTGCATTTATGCAGTTACATGTAAACTGGATTTCTACATGGGGGGGGGGGGGAAATAATTATTTGATTCCCTGTTGATTTTGTAAATGATAAATTATTTTTATTATTATTATATTTATTTAATTATTTAAATTTGGAGTGAAATAAGTATTTGATCCCCTACCAAACAGTGAGAATTTTGACTCCCACCCACCCAAATTAGTCCTGTCCCTTTAAGAAAGAACTCCTAATATCAACTCCTTATGTGTATAAAAGACACCCATCACAGAAGCAATATCTTCCATTCAAACCTTTCCACCCCCATGGGTAAAACCAAATAGAATGTCAGGGACAAGATTGTGGACCTTCACAAGGCTGAAATGGGCTGCAAGAAGCTTTGATCATTCAAAAATGGAAGGAATACAAGATAAGTCAATCACCCTCACTCTGGCGCTCCACAAAAAATCTCACCTCATGGGGTAAAGATGATTCTGAGAAAGGTGAGGGATCAGCCAAGAATTACATTGGAGGAGCTTGTTAATGATCTCAAGGGAGCTGGGACCACAGTCACCAAGAAAACCATTGGTAACAGACCAAGGTCCTTCTGCTCAAGAATGCACATTAACAGGTCCGTCTGAGGTTTGCTAATCTTCATCTTCTTCTTCTTCTTCTTTCGGCTGCTCCCATTAGGGGTCGCCACAGCGGATCATCCGTCTCCATACTACCCTGTCCTCTACATCTGCCTCTTTCACACCAACTACCTGCATGTCTTCCCTCACCGCATCTATTAACTTCCTCCTTGGCCTTCCTCTTTTCCTCCTACCTGGTGGCTAAATCCTCAGCATTCTTCTACCAATATAATTCATGTCCCTCCTCTGCACATATCCAAACCATCTCAATCTCGCCTCCCTCACCTTATCACCAAAACATCCTACATGCGCTGTCCCTCTTAATAAACTCATTTCTAATCTTGTCCATCCTCGTCACTCCCAACGAAAACCTTAACATCTTCAGCTCTGCTACCTCCAGAGAGAAAGACTCTCTAATCCATACAACAAATCAGGTCTCACCACAGTCTTATAAACTTTCCCTTTCATTCTTGCCGATACCCTACTATCACCAATCATTCCTGTCACTCTTCTCCACCCACTCCACCCTGCCTGCTCTCTTTTCTTTACTTCTCTAACACACTCTCCATTACTTTGCACTGTTGACCCCAGGTACCTGAACTCCACCTCTTCTCCCTGCAACCGCACCACTCCACTGCCCTCCCTCTCATTCACACATGTACTCTGTCTTACTCCTACTGACTTTCATTCCCCTTCTCTCCAGTGCATATCTCCACCTCTCCAGGCTCTTCTCAACCTGCTCACTACTCTCACCACAAATCGCAATATCATCTGCAAACATCATAGTCCAGGGAGACTCCTGTCTGACCTCGCCCGTCAACCTGTCCATCACCACTGCAAACAGGAAAGGGCTCAGGGCCGATCCTTGATGTAGTCCAACCCTCAACCTGAACCAGTCTGTCGTTCCTACTGCACACTTCACTGCTGTCACATTGTCCTCATACATGTCCTGCACCATCTTCACATACTTCTCTGACACACCTGACTTCCTCATTCAATACCACAGCTCCTCTCTCGGCACCCTGTTGTATGCTTTCTCTAAATCCACAAATACACGATGCAATTCCTTCTGTCCTTCTCTATACTTCTCCATCAACATCCTCAAAGCAAATTAGGCATCTGTGGTGCTCTTTCTCGGCATGAAACCATACTGTTGCTCACAGATGTTCACCTCTTCTCTCAGCCTGGCTTCCACTACTCTTTCCTATAACTTTATGGTGTGACTGATCAACTTAATTCCCCTGTAGTTACTGCAGGTCTGCTCATCTCCCTTATGCTTAAAGATCGGTACCAGCACACTCCTTCTCCATTCCTCAGGCATCCTCCCACCTTCCAGAATCTTTTCCTTGGCTTTTGCCACATCCCTCTTTACCTGCTGCTGCATCTCCTTGTACTCCTGCCTACTTTTTTCATCACTCTGTCGATCACACTTCTGTTTTGCCAACCTCTTTCTCCTTATGCTCTCCTGCACTTCCTCATTCCACCACCACGTCTCCTTGTCTTCCTTTCTATTTCCAGATGTCACACCAAGTACTTTTCTAGCTGCCTCCCTCATCACTCCTGCAGTAGTTTCCCAATCATCCAGCACCTCTCCACCACCACCGAGCCCCTGTCCGACCTCTTCCCTGAACCTCACACTAAACTCTTCCTCCTTCAGTTTCCACCATCTTATTCTTCTTTCAGTCCTCACTCTCCTCCTCTTCTTCTTCGCCTCCAAAACCATCCTACAGACCACCATCCGATGCTGTCTAGCTACACTGTCCCCTGCCAACACCTTACAGTCTCCAATCTCCTTCAGGTTGCATCTCCTGCATAGAACATAGTCCACCTGTGTGCACCTTCCTCCACTCTTATACGACACCCTATGATCCTCCTTCTTCTTAAAATAAGTGTTCACCACTGCCATTTCCATCCTTTTAGCAAAATCTACCACCATCTGCCCTTCCACATTCCTCTCCTTAAGGCCATACCTACCCATCACCTCTGTTCCCTTCACCAACATGCCCATTAAAGTCTGCCCCAATCACCAATCGTTCTTTCCTAGGTACACCATCTACCACTTCATCTAATTCACTCCAGGATATTTCCTTTTCCTCCATCTTACAGCCAACTTGTGAAGCATAGGCACAGATGACATTTATCATCATCCCTTCAACTTCCAGCTTCATGTTTGAAACTCACTTCACCTCCACTACACTCTTACTGTACTCTTCCCTCAGAATCACCCATCACCATTTTTCTTTCCATCCACACCATGATAGAACAGTTTGAACCCACCTCCAATGTTCCTGGCCTTACTCCCTTTCCACTTGGTCTCCTGAACACACAACATATCTACTTTTCTCCTCTCCATCATATCAGCTATCTCTCTCCCTTTACCCGTCATAGTACCAACATTTTAAGTACCAACCCGAAACGCCACTCTCCTACACTGGTCCTGCCGTCTCAGTAGACGTCTTCCTCCTCTCCTTCTCCTCCTTCGGCCAACAGTAGCCCAATTTCCACCGGTACTCTGTCGGCTAACGATACCTGTGTCGGTCGTTGTTAACCCGGGCCTCGACCGATCCGGTATGAAATTCTCATTTGTGATCCGCATATTTTGCTAATGAACACCTACATTATTTAGTAAAGGCTTGGGAGAAGTTGATGTGGTCAGATGAGACCAAAATCGAGCTCTTTGGCATCAACTCCATTCGACATGTTTAGAGGGAGAGAAATGCAGAACATGACCACAAGAACACCATACCCACTGTCAAACATGGAGGAGGAAACATTCTGCTTTGGGGCTGTTTCTCTGCTAAAAGGTATAGGAAGACTTCACCAAATGAATGGGGCTATGCACTGTAGAATCTTGGGTGAGTCCTCCTGGCCTCAGCCAGAACACTGAAGAAGGGTCGTTCAGGTCTACAGTCTTGTTTCTGATGTCCTTTGACAGCTCTCTGGTCTTGCCCATGGTGGTGGAGAGGCTGGAATGGAAGAGATTGATTCTGTGACGTTGTCTTGTATACACATAACGAGTTGATATTAGGAGTACTTTCCTAAACGGACAGAACTAATTTTGGGTCTGTGGGAGTCAAAATTCTTGCTAATTTGTTACAGGATCAAATACTTGTTTCATTCGATTAAATATGAATTAATTTATAACCTTTATTAAATGTTTTTATTTATTTTTTTTTTTTACTAGAAAAATTCTAGACTATTTATTTGTAAGGGGGTAAACTCACAAAATCATTAGAGGATCAAATAATTATTTCTCTCACTGTGCATGGTTGTGTGTATGTGTATATAATACATATTACAGGTGCATCTCAATACATTAGAATATCATGAAAAAGTTTATTTTAGTAATTGAATACAAAAAATGTAACTTCTATATTATATGACACATTCCTTGTGTCAAGCCACTGCTGAACCAGAGACAACGTCAGAGGTGTCTTACCTGGGATAAGGACAAAAAGGACTGGACTGTTCAGTGGGCCAAAGTGGGCTCAGTGGGCCAAAGTCGTCTTTCAGATAAAAGGAAAGAATATTTTCCATTTCATTTGGAAATCAGGATCCCAGAGTCTGGAAGAAGAGGGGAGAGACACAGTCCAAGTTGCTTGAGGTCCACTTTAAAGTTTGCAATGTCAGTGGTGGTTTGGGGAGTCATCTGCTGGTGTTGGTCCATTGTGTTTTATAAAGTCCAAGGTCAGCACAGCCATCTACTAGGATGTTTTACAGCACTTCTTGCTTCCCTCTGCTGACCAGCTTTGTGGAGATGCTGATTTCATTTTTCCAGCAGGATTTGGCACTTTCCCACACTGCCAAAATCACAAAAACATTTGTTTAAATGACAATGGTGATGGTGTGCTTGACTGGCCAGCAAACTCGCCAAACCTGAACCCCATCGAGAATCTATGGGCTATTGTCAAGAGGAAAACGAGAAACAAGAGACCAAAAAATGAGCTGAAGGGCACTGTCAAAGAAACCTGGGCTTCCATAGCACCTCAGCAGTACCACAGACTGATCACCTCCATGTTTTTGTTGAATTACTAAAATAAATCAACTTTTTATTGATATTCAAATCTTTTTTTTGATGCACCTTTATGTATTTATACAAAAGTACACCGCTCACATTTCCATTTTACTATATCTTCTTAAGGGACAATACTATAGAAATGAAACTTTTGCTATATTTGAGTAGTCAATGTGCTGCTTGAATATTAGTATAGATTTACTTTCCTCTGAAAAACATTGTCAAAATACCTAGCAAAAACCTGAGTACACCCTTAGTGATAACAGCCATACATTGTTTAACCATGCAAATAGCCATGTCCTAGTCATGTTCATGTTTTTGTATGCTTGACATGACCATAAAAAATGTATGTATCTTATATAAGAGCAGTTATAATTTGTTTTTTTGAGTACAAATCTCTCATACTGAACACTGGATGTTCAACATGGCACCTCTTTTCAAAGAGCACTCTAAAGATTTGAGAATTAGAATTGTTGCTCTCCACAAAGATGGGGTTGGCTATAAGAAAATCGGTAACGCCCTGAAATTGAGTTACAGTACAGTGGCCAGGACTATACAGAGGTTTTCCAAAATGGGTTCCACTTGAAACAGGCCTCGCAAGGGTCAATCAAAAAGTTGAGTCCTTGTGCTGTGCGCCAGGTGCTAAAGCTGGCTATAAAAAACAGATGCATGAGTGCTGCCAGCATTGCTTTAGAGGTTACAAAAGTGGAAAGTCTGCTTGTCAGTGCTTAGACCATACACCGCACACTGCAACAAGTCGGTTTGCATGGCCGCCGTCCAAGAAGGAAGCCTTTTCTGAAGCTGTTTTGCAAATAGTTTGCTGAAGACAATCTGTACAAGAGCATAACTTAGTTTCATCAAACCACAGGACATGGTTCCAGTAAGATAAAATTGTTTGGTTTAGGCTGTGTCCAGCATGTGTGGCAACACCCTGGTGGGGAGTACCAAGAAAACTGTCTTGCCTACAGTCAAAAATTGTGGTGGCAGCATCATGGTCTGGGGCTGCATAAGTGCTGCTGGAACTGGGGAGCTTGGTTCATTGAAGGAAATATGGTTTTTAAAATGTACTGTGAAATTCTGAAGCAGAACATGTTCCCTTTTAGAAACTGGGCCAAATGACAGTTTTCCAACATAAATGAAAAAACAAAAATGACCTCAAACCCACCACCAAGACAACTGCCTTGCTGAGGGTGATGGGGTGGCCACGTATGTCTCAATACCTGAACCCTATTGAGCGCCTGTGGGCCATCCTCAAGCGGAAGGTGGAAAAGCGTCATGTGTCTAACATCCAGCAGCTCTGTGATATCATTATGGAGTGGAAGAGGATCCTAGCAGCAACTTGTGCCAGATAATAATAGTGCTTACACACAATATTTACACTTTGGACACAGTTCGGACTTAGGGTATGCTCATTTTTAGTTGCCGTTTATTTTGACAATAATGTTGAGTTGTGTTTTTTTTTAGGGGACAGTAAATCTGTACTTCTATACAAGCTATACAAGTAAATCCAATTTTTATTTCTATAGTATTGTCCCTTGAGAACATGTAATAAAATGGTTGCTGAAATGTGATGGGTGTATTCACTTTTATGAATGTTATTTATGTATTTTGTTATTGTTAATCACACTTGTAGTTAATTATAATGTGTACTTGCTGTGTGTGGGGTGGGGGTGTTATTGCAGTAAACCCTGGGTTACAGAATCGAGTGACGTTGTATGTGGTTTTGTGTTTGCTCAGAGCGCTTATGGGTCTGTTAAAGTTACAGCTGTAAATCTCTACCATGGTGGAGAAGGTAAGAAAAAAAAAAACTTTTTTTTTTCTGATTTTCCGAACAACCACACTAGGTTATTTTTTTTTTGTGCTGCTTCCTGCAATCATATATACACCGGGGCTGCTTCTTACTTTCAAATGCACTCTTAACTGCTGTGTACCTTTTTACACTTGCTGCATACAAAATATATTGATAGTTTATTTGTCTCTACTGTTACCAGCAACAGCACCACACATCATAGTCAACCATGTTGTCATGGTCAACACCTAATTATTGTGGTAACTAATATATTAACATTTATCGTTATCTATTAGCTAATCTTGTCTATAATCAAATATTTCTGTATCATTAAAAATAAAACTGACTCATAAGTTACGCTCCTTCTTGCTTGCTATCTTTCTTGCCATAGAAACCATTGATGAAAAAGTTGGGAACCCCAGGCTCAAACCATATTATTCATATTTTTCCCCACCACAATGCCTTTTTCACAGATGTGTACTACTTCATTAAGGACCCTTCCTCTGGATTTGGGCCTAGGATTTCTGTTATTGCAATGTCTGGTTTTGCTGGTGTGATTCTTGCAAGAAAAGGTGAATAAATATACTCACATTAAATACCACCATAATGGCTTCTTAAAGTTTTAGAAGCTTAGTTCTGAATAAATACATGAAACAAAATAAAATTAATAGGTATTTATTTTTATTTGCTTGCACATGGTGTTTGCTTAAAAAATAATGACAAGGTATTTTCATAAAAGTTAAGGTTTAAACCTTGTTTTCTTTTTGGGTTTAGGGTCCTACCTAAAGAGATTGGGACTGCCATTGAGTTTGGTGTCTGCCGGGTTTGCTGTGTGTTACCCTGTACAGACTATTGCCATGTTAAAGGTGAAATGCTATTAAAGTCTAGGTGCTGTTCAGCCATTATGGTTTTGCAATTAATACATCTAGATTCTGTTATATTTGACTCATTCCACTTATTTAGGTAAGTGGAAAGAAAATGTATTCAGCCTCAAAGTGGACAAGCTCAACTGTTGCATCATTGTGGAAACGGGACACATTGCCTGATAGTTCAAAGGTGATTACATACATAAAGATGTATACATTTTATACCTGTCTTGTTCAAATTGTTTAATAGTTTGTTTTGATGTATTCACCCACTCAAATATTTTCACAAAAGAAAACTTGTCATACAACCCACAAATAACCCAAATATGTTTCATGAGATATAACACAGCCATTAGGAAGGGCATTGCATGATATTTACATTTACATTAGTGGCATTTAAGGCCCTTGTCCAGAGTGACGTACAAAAGTGTTTTGAGTCTCTAGCAATGAATAAATCTGCACTGGTATGCTAGATTAAAATTTAAGATAAATAACCCTACAACTCTGTTGAAAGTTGTTGTTTTTTATATATATATATACAGGGAGTGCAGAATTATTAGGCAAGTTGTATTTTTGAGGATTAATTTTATTTGAGGATTTAATTTGAACAACAACCATGTTCTCAATGAACACAAAAAACTCATTAATATCAAAGCTGAATATTTTTGGAAGTAGTTTTTAGTTTTAGCTATTTTAGGGGGATATCTGTGTGTGCAGGTGACTATTACTGTGCATAATTATTAGGCAACTTAACAAAAAACAAATTCATACCCATTTCAATTATTTATTTTTACCAGTGAAACCAATATAACATCTCAACATTCACAAATATACATGTCTGACATTCAAAAACCAAACAAAAACAAATCAGTGACCAATATAGCCACCTTTCTTTGCAAGGACACTCAAAAGCCTGCCATCCATGGATTCTGTCAGTGTTTTGATCTGTTCACCATCAACATTGCGTGCAGCAGCAACCACAACCTCCCAGACACTGTTCAGAGAGGTGTACTGTTTTCCTCCTTGTAAATCGCACATTTGATGATGGACCACAGGTTCTCAATGGGGTTCAGATCAGGTGAACAAGGAGGCCATATCATTAGATTTTCTTCTTTTATACCCTTTCTTGCCAGCCACGCTGTGAGTACTTGGGCGTGTGTGATGGAGCATTGTCCTGCATGAAAATCATGTTTTTCTTGAAGGATGCAGACTTCTTCCTGTACCACTGCTTGAAGAAGGTGTCTTCCAGAAACTGGCAGTAGGACTGGGAGTTCAGCTTGACTCCATCCTCAACCCGAAAAGGCCCCACAAGCTCATCTTTGATGATACCAGCCCAAACCAGTACTCCACCTCCACCTTGCTGGCGTCTGAGTCGGACTGGAGCTCTCTGCCCTTTACCAATCCAGCCACGGGCCCATCCATCTGGCCCATCAAGACTCACTCTCATTTCATCAGTCCATAAAACCTTAGAAAAATCAGTCTTGAGATATTTCTTGGCCCAGTCTTGACGTTTCAGCTTGTGTGTCTTGTTCAGTGGTGGTCGACTTTCTGCCTTTCTTACCTTGGCCATGTCTCTGAGTATTGCACACCTTGTGCTTTTGGGCACTCAGTGATGTTGCAGCTCTGAAATATGGCCAAACTGGTGGCAAGTGGCATCTTGGCAGCTGCACGCTTGACTTTTCTCAGTTCACGGGCAGTTATTTTGCGCCTTGGTTTTCCACACGCTTCTTGCGACCCTGTCGACTATTTTGAATGAAACGCTTGATTGTTCGATGATCACGCTTCAGAAGCTTGGCTATTTTAAGACTGCTGCATCCCTCTGCAATATATCTCACTATTTTTGACTTTTCTGAGCCTGTCAAGTCCTTCTTTTGACCCATTTTGCCAAAGGAAAGGAAGTTGCCTAATAATTATGCACACCTGATATAGGGTGTTGATGTCATTAGACCACACCCCTTCTCATTACAGAGATGCACATCACCTAATATGCTTAATTGGTAGTAGGCTTTCCAGCCTATACAGCTTGGAGTAAGACAACATGCATAACGAGGATGATGTGGTCAAAATACTCATTTGCCTAATAATTCTGCACTCCCTGTATATATATATATATATATATATATATATATATATATATATATATATATAAGAAAGCAAAAGGTTAGAAAGGGCATCCAGCGTAAAAAACGTGCCAAATCAAATATGCTGATCACAAACCTGAATTTCATACAGGATCTCTCGAGGCCGGGTTTACCACCGACCACCAGAGATAATGTTAGCCAATAGGGTCCAATGGAAATTGGGCTACTGTTGGCCAAAGGAGGAAAAGGAGAGGGGGAAGAGGGTGGAGGTGGAGGTATGTGCCAACAAAGGGAATGAAAGTCAGTAGGATCAAGACCGAGCACATTTGTGTGAATGAGAGGGAGGGCAGTGAAGTGGAGTGGAGGGGTTGCATGGAGAAGAGGTGGTGAAGGTGTACGAGTTTATGTACCTGGATTTAACTGTGCAAAAGTAATGTGTTAGAGAAGTGAAGAAAAGAGTGCAGGCAGGGTGGAGTGGGTGAAAAAGAGAGGTAGGAGTGATTTGTGATAGAAGGGTATCTGCAAGAGTGAAAGGGAAAGTTTATAGGACTTTGGTGTGACCTGCTATGTTGTAAAGTTTAGAGACAGTGGCATTGACTAAAAGACAGTAGGCGGAGTTGGAGGTGACATTGGAGTTAAAGATGCAGAGATTTTCACTGGGAGTGATGAGGATGGACAGGATTAGAAACGAGTTTATTAAAGGGACCGTGCATGTAGGATGTTTTAAAGATAAGGTGAGGGAAGAGTGATTGAGATGGTTTTAACATGTGCAGAAGAGAGACATGGGTTATATTGGTAGAAGAATACTGAGAATGGAGCTGCTATGGAGGAGAAAAAAGAAAAGGCCAAGAAGGAGGTTTATGAATATGGTGAAGGAAGACATGCAGGTCGTTGGTTTGAAATAGGAAGATGTAGAGGACAGGGTATTATGGAGACAGATGATCCACTGTGGTGACCCCTAATGGGAGCAGCCGAAGGAAGATGATGTTTTATTGAGATTGTCAGTAAACTGTCTGGTTCCCTAAAGTATACTTTTTTTAACCATTTGCTGTATTTTTTTCAACTAAGACAGCACCATCATCTGAAGCCATGGAAAATACTCTGGATATCCCAGTCAGTGATTTGGCTCAAGCTATAGGAACAAATGAACTCTTCCATGAGGTCCCTGCTCCATCTAAGTCAAGTTTAAGCCACTTGCCTGATAATCATTACCTGGTCCAGGCCCCATTACCTGTTCCACACAGCAGTAGTCCTTTTGCTGATGAGGAACTTTTGGTGGTAACTGCTGAGGGCAAACCCTCCTCAGCATCATCGCTTACTGCTGAGAGCCAACCAGAGATTCCATCTTTGCAGTTCTCAGGAGAGCCCCAAACTCCCACAGGTAAATAATCATTACAACTTAAAGCCTAAATCTAATTTTAAGCCTGGTTTATGACATAATAATATTGATTTTGTCATTTATTGTGTGCCCTTATAAATTTTACATTTTAGCTCTATTCACATCATCAAAATCTCAAGTTTGGATTATTTAAAATCACACACACGTAGCACACACATCTGTTTTTGTTAATCAGTGAAAATGTATTTAACAGAGAGGAAAAGCAATTCTTCATACATTAAAAAGCATATAATAAAGATGCCCTTTCACAGATTTTCAATTCATTTTAATTCATTTAAATACATTTTTATTTGTATAGCGCTTTTAACAGCAGCTTTACACGGTAATAAAATATAACAGAAAAACATAAATAAAAGACTGTTTGTTCCTTATAATTAATTGTACGTTGGTCCCTAATGAGCAAGTCAGAGGTGAGTCCCTGAGATGGCTTGAGTAAGAAACCTTTAGAGGAACCAGACTCGAAAGGGAACCCATCTTCTGGGTGGCACAGAATGTCAATTTTTTACAGTTTATTATTGTTAAGGTGTGCAGTGCTAGGCAATTACATGTAACCTGTTTTCCTGAGCCCTTGTAGCAGACTGCTGATATTAATTACAGTATAAATCCATCCTCAAAGTTTTTGTGTTGCTCAGTAATTTAATTGATCTTTAGGCTGTTGATGTGGAAACATCCCCAGCTGCACAGACTGGTCTTCAATTGAAAAGAACGGTGTCCAGAGGCAGGGTGTCAGGATAAATCAGGCAGATAAAAGATAAAAGTTTTTTAGATAAAAGTTAAAGACGCTGTACAGAGAGAGAGAGAGAGAGAGAGAGAGAGCGAGAGAGAGAAGAGGGATGACAGGAAAAGGGTAATATAAATTATGAAGTATCCATATTCTTATTCTTATATAAATGTTAATGATACTGTACAGTGTCATTATGGTACAGTTAAAGACGCGCTATGGCAGCATATCTAAAAGAAAGAGCCAGAAGATAACACGGACATGCAGGATATATGGGATGAGAGCCCACGTGAGTGAACGTGTGAGAATGGGGGAGGATGACAAATATAAAATTGCCTACACCTTTTGAACAAAGTAGACATGGTGACTCATTCAGTGCTTTATACATCATTAGTATTTTACTTTTGGGAGCCAATTTAATAATTTAATATTTTCCTGAAATTTCGGATCGGGCATTGTCCTTATTACACAAACCCTTAATGTTAAAGTTTAATGTATAATTATTAATTGTTTCATTATAATTATTATTTAATTTAATTGAATCCTTATGATTGTTACAATTCTCTTTTGTCAGTTTTCCCAGAGAAGCAAGCACATGTAGCAGATCTCAACCTAAAGGACTTTGGACAGTCTAACCCAGAAGATGCTGACCTTTACAGCACACGCAGCTGAACAAAGCATGAGCAAAGAACAGAACATTGATTCATCCATTTATTTACTCTACTTATATCTGCTTTGTGTAATTTACCAAAGTTGATTCTAGTGATGAACATAGTAATCAGTGATACTGATTTTTTTGTGTTTCATGTGCAGTTCACATGCACCAGTAAACCAAATATTAACCAGATATAAGTATTGAAATAACAGTAAGTTATTAAATAATAAAATTTTTTGTTATTGATTGATGTACAAATATATTTTAGTTTGTATGCTTTATCCTCTAATTATAGACCTTTTGCTTACCGTCCCTTAATGATTCACTTTTGTGGACATTTAAACAGTGACAGTTTTTCCAAAGAGGAACATGGCACAGGGCCCATGATATACTGTATTGAGGATATTGGAACATCATGGCCACTAACTGTGATTTTGTGCTTTGATAATTGGCGATTTTGGTTTGAGATGAATAGGAGATGATTTATAAGAATTTCACAAAAGTGTGTACACCTCTCACGTTTCAGCAACCATTTTAGTATAACTCCTAAAGAGACAATATTATTAAAATTAAACTTGGATATATTTGAGTAGTCAATGTGCAGATGGTATAGCAGTGCATATTTGCCATCCTCTGAATAATAACTCATTATTGTCAAAATAGCTAGCAACAGAATTAAAAACACCCTAAGTGATAACAGCTGTACCTCACTTCTTTTTCTTTCGGCTTCTCCCATTAAGGGGCACCACAGCGGATCATCCCTCTCCATACCCCTCTGTTCTCTACATCTGCCTCTTTCAACCCAACTACCTGCATGTCTTCCTTCACCACATCCATTAACCGCCTCCTTGGTCTTCCTCTTTTCCTCCTTCCTGGTGGCTCCATCCTCAGCAATGCCTCCTCTACACATGTCCAAACCATCTCAATCTCGCCTCCCTCACCTTGTTTTCAAAACGACCTACATGCGCTGTCCCTCTAATAAACTAATTTCTAATCCTGTCCATCCTCGTCACTCCCAACGAAAACCTCAACATCTTCAGCCCTGCTACCTCCAGCTCCACCTCCTGTCTTTTACTCAATGCCACTGTCTTTAAACCATACAACATCGTGGGTCTCACAACAGTCTCATAAACGTTTCCTTTCACTCTCGCAGATATCCTTCTATCACAAATCACTCCTGCAACTCTTCTCCACCATCTCCACCCTGCCTGCACTTTTTTATTCACTTGAACACGCGCTCCATTACTTTGCACTGTTGACCCCAGGTACCTGAACTCCTCCACCTTCACCACCTCTTCTCCCTGCAACTGCACCACTCCACTGCCCTCCCTCTCATTCACACACATGTACTCTGTCTTACTCCTACTAACTTTCATTCTAACTCCAGTACCTTCACCTCTCTAGGCTCTTCTCAACCTGCTCCCCATAAATCACAATATCAGCCGCAAACATCATAGTCAAAATGACTCCTGTCTGACCTTGTCCTTCAACCTGTCCATCACCACTGCAAACAGGAAAGGGCTCAAAACCGATCCTTGATGCAGTCCAACCTCCACCTTGAACCAGTCTGTCTTTTCCACTGCACACTTCACTGCTGTCACACTGTTCTGCATGTTCTGCATGTTCTGCATGTTCCACATGTTCTGCACCACCCTCACATACTTCACTTGCACACCTGACTTTCTCTTACAGTACTACAACTCCTCTTTTGGCACCCTGTTGTACGCTTTCTCTAAATCCACAAACACACAATGCAACTCCTTCTGACCTTCTCTATACTTCTCCATCAACATTCTCAAAGCCAATACTGGGTCTGTGGTGCTTTTCCTCGGCATAAAACCATACTGCTGCTTACAGATAATCACCTCTTCTCTCAGCCTAGCTTCCACTTCTCTTTCCCATAACTTCATGGTGTGACTGATCAACTTTATTTTCCTGTAGTTACTGTCTAGTTACTGTCTGCACATCTCCCATGTTCTTAAAGATCGGTACCAGCACACTCCTCCATTCCTCAGGCATCCTCTCACCTTCCAAACACAATCTTATTAAAAAATCCACTGCCATCTCGCCTAAACATCTCCATGCTTCTACCCGTATGTCATCTGGTCCAACCGACTTTCCACTCTTCATCCTTTTAATAGCTTCTCTCATTTCCTCCTTACTAATCCTATCCACTTCCTGCTTCACTAGCTGGAAGTTCATTAGCTGCTCAAAATACTCCCTCCATCTTCTCAACACACTCTCCTTACTAGTCAACACATTTCCATCTCCATCCTTTATTGCTCTAACTTGCAGCACATCCTTCTCAGCTTGGTCCCTCTGCCTGGCCAATCGGTTCAAATAATTTTCTCCTTCTTTAGTGTCGAACTTCTCATACAGCACCTCATATGCCTTTTCCTTGGCTTCCGCCACATCCCTCTCTATCTGCTGCCGCATTTCCTTGTACTCCTGCCTACTTTTCTCATCACTCTGTTGATCCTAATTCTGTTTTGCCAACCTCTTTCTCCTTATGCTTTCCTGCACTTCCTCATTTCACCACCATGTCTCTTTGTTTTCCTTTCTATTTCCAGATGTCACACCAAGTACCTTTCTAGCTGTCTCTCTTATTACTTCTGCAGTAGTTGCCCAATCATCCAGCACCTCTTCCCTGAATTTCACACTACAGTCTTCCGTTCAGTTTCCACCATCTTATTGTTCTTTCAGTCCTCACTCTCCTCCTCTTCTTCTTCACCTCCAAAACCATCCTACTGATCACCATCCGATGCTTTCTAGCTACACCTTCCTCCACTCTTGTACATCACCCTATGCTTCTTCTTCTTTTTGAAATAAGTATTTACCACTGCCATTTCCATCCTTTTAGCAAAAGCTACCACCATCTGCCCTTCCATATTCCTCTCCTTAAAGCCATACCTAACCATCACCTCCTCATCACCTCTGTTCCCTTCACCTACATGCCCATTGAAATCTGCCCCAATCACCAATCTTTCATTCCTAGATACACCATCTACCACTTTATTCAACTCACTACAGAATTTTCCTTCTTCTTCATCTCACAACCCATTTGTGGAGCATAATCACTGATGACATTTATCATCGCCCCTTCAACTTCCAGCTTCACGATCATCACCCTATCAGAAACTCTGTTCACCTCCACTACACTCTTACTGT
The DNA here is from genome assembly GCF_014805685.1 of Silurus meridionalis. Lineage (NCBI taxonomy): Eukaryota > Metazoa > Chordata > Actinopteri > Siluriformes > Siluridae > Silurus > Silurus meridionalis. The sequence continues at coordinate 10,645,021 of NC_060888.1, forward strand.
ACTCTTCCTTCAGAATCACCCCTACACCATTTCTCTTTCCATCCACACCATGATAGAACAGTTTAAACCCACCTCCAATGTTCCTGGCCTTACTCCCTTCCACTTGGCCTCTTGAACACACAAAATATCTACCTTTCTCCTCTCCATGATATTAGCTATCTCTTTCCCTTTACCAGTCATAGTACCAACATTTAAAATACCAACCCTACATGCTTTATGTACTTCGTCCACCACTGCTAACATCCTGCTAACATGTAGCTCTGGTGAATTCCATCCCCAGGAGTATTAAGGCAGTGCAAGTTAACAATGGTGATCACACAAAATATTGACACTTTGGGCACAGTTTTTACATGTTCACTTAGGTGTACTCACTTTTGTTGCCAGCTATTTAGACAATAAAGTCATTTTTTAGAGGACAGTAAATCTATACTGCTAAACCTTTATGAGACCCTCTGTGTGTGTGTGTGTGTGTGCGTGTGCGTGTGATTATATTTATATATATATATATATATATTTATATATATTATACACTCTCACCGTCCAACTGCTCGTTAACACAAATTTCTAATCAGCCAATCACATGGCTGCAACTCAATGCATTTAGGCATGTAGACATGGTCAAGACGATCTGCTGCAGTTCAAACCAAGTGTCAGAATGGGGAAGAAAGGTGATTAAAGTGACTTTGAACGTGGCATGGTTGTTGGTGCCAGATGGGCTGGTCTAAATATTTCAGAAACTGCTGATCTACTGGAATTTTCACGCACTACCATCTCTAGGGTTTACAGAGAATGGTCCGAAAAAGAGAAAATATCCAGTGAGCGGCAGGTCTGTGAGCGCAAAGGCCTTGTTGATGCCAGAGGTCAGAGGAGAATGGCCAGACTGGTTTGAGCTGATAGAAAGGCAACGGTAACTCAAATAACCACTCTTTACCACCGAGGTATGCAGAAGAGCATCTCTGAACGCACTACAGCAGCAAAAGACCACACCGGGTGCCACACCTGACAGCTAAGAACAGGAAACTGAGGCAACAATTCGCACAGGCTCACCAAAATTGGACAATAGAAGATTGGAAAAACGGTCTGATGAGTGGTCTGGTTGCCTGGTCTGATGAGTCTCGATTTCTGCTGCGACATTCGGATGGTAGGGTCAGAATTTGGCGTCAAATCATCAGGCTGGTGGTGGTGGTGTAATGGTGTGAGGGATATTTTCTTGGCACACTTTGGGTGTGTGTGTGTGTGTGTATGTATATATATATATATATATATATATATATATATATATATATATATATATATATATATATATAAATAATGTATATGTACGCAAGTTTTGAGGGAGCGTGCAATTGGCATTCTGATTGCAGGAATGTCCACCAGGATTAAATTTAACCCTGTAAATTGAATGTGAAATGAACCAGCCCAGTATGCTGCAGTATGAATCAACAACCTGTTCAACTCTATGCAAAGGAGATGTGTTGCACTGCGTGAGGCAAATGGTGGTCACATCAGATACTGACTGGTTTTCCCACTCTAGGTGTGCAAATCTAGAACAAACATATTCAAAAAGATTAATGACTGTTATTTAATGCCAATGATTTTGGATGGAGTTTCTAAACCTATGCAGTAATTTTCAGTTAGCATAATGCCTACAGGGGAATAAAGTTGATCAGTCACATCATTATCAGTTATGAGAAGAGGTGGAGAAAGTGAATGAGTTTAGGTACCTAGGTCAACAGTGCAAAGTAATGGAGAGTGTGTTAGAAAAGTGAAGAAAAGACTACAAGCAGGGTGAAGTGGGTGGAGAGGAGTTCCCGGAGGGATTTTTGATAGAAGGGTGTTTGCAAGAGTGAAAGAGAAAGTTTATAGGACTTTGGTAGGACTATGTTGTATGGTTTAGAGACAGTGGCATCGACTAAAAAACAGGAAGTGGAGCTGGAGGTAGCAGAGCTGAAGATGATATTTTCATTGGGAGTGATGAGGATGGACAGGATTAGAAACGAGTTTATTAGAAGGATCACACGTAGGAACATTTGGAGACAAGGTGATAGAGACTAGATTGAGATTGGACAATCTCAAGTGCAAAGGAGGGACATGGGTTATATCGGTAGGAGAATGCTGAAGATGGAGCTGCCAGGAAGGAGGAAAGGCCAAGAAGAAGATTTATGGATGTGGTGAGGGAAGACATGCAGGTAGTTGATTTAAAAGATCCAGATGTATAGGACAGAAAAGTATGGAGACAGATGATCCGCTGTGGCGAGTAGCCCAAAGAAGAAGAAATCAAAATCAAAATCATTGCCTTGTGTTCCCAGAGCCTTCAACTAAATCTTTTTTTAACAGATAATTACAAAAGCATTTTAACCAGTTCTTAAAGTAATACAATCTTTCATTTGTCTTGGTTATGTGTATATAAATCATTAAAACTTGCAGTTATCAACCCCAGCTGGCCAACTTTAGTTTCTAGAAAATTGTTGTAACAGCAGTTATGCTCATACGAATAACAGGCTTTCACTCTTTTTTTTTTTCTTATGCTCAAATTTTGATATAACCAACAAATATTCAATTATCATTAAATAGCTCATTCTTTGTTTTATTTATAGTATAAACTTTTCTTCCAGATATTTAAAATGATAAAGTAAGCTTTGGATTTATGTTGCTTTAGTTTAATGTTCTCAATATTCAATCAGATGATGCCTAACCCTCTCTGTTTTATATCTTGAAAAGCATTTGGGTCTCATGTGAACTGTAACAGACTCATAGCAGGGTCAAAATATCTGATAGGGCACCATTACAGTTTATCGAAATCCGTTATCTCCTCTATTTCACACAGAATAACTTAAATGTTCTCCACACATCCATCAGAATAATATGGTTGATAATGCCTGACACACCTGTCTGATTATTTCAAGTGTCCTCATGTGTTTTAATAATGTAACCAACTATTTTAACCACAAAGGTAAAACATAAGTACCATTTAATACTATTGTATTGTTTAATGTACATGAAATTATATAAATAAAATCATTTAAAGGTATTAAAGATATATTTGTTAAACTGATGTTTATTATAAAAATGACAAATTTATACAACTTATTTGTTTTAAATGTAACCTTAATACTATAAATACTTTAACAATAATGATAACAGGGGAAGGGAGGAGAATCTGAATCCGTAACAACAAAGAAAATACTTATACGGCAACTTTTTAACATGGATATCTGGAATATCTGAGCTGGTATCCACATACAGTACAGCATATTCTATTATAAGAGAGATGCCATGTACAAGGGGTTCAGAATGATCAGAACACTGTCATGAACTGCCTTATATTAACAACTGCATTTTACCTAAGTAGATGATGGTGGTTGTTAATGTTTTCTCCTCACTGTCTTTCTCAGCCTATTGCTTTTCTCCCCACAATGGTGTCAGTAATTGCATGCATCTGTTAATCATTTATATAATGTATTACATGTGTTAAAACCATAGAATTGAACAAAAGTACCAGTCTCATTAAGAAGGGTCATGGCAATCTGCATTTGATACTGTTTATCTTCTGCTGTCTTATCAGAAAATGTCAGAGGTTCTACTGCCAGTAGTTTCTTTTCATACTAATATAACAAGTTTATAACTGATTAATCAGAGCTTAAAACATAATAAAAATATATGCCACCAAACTGTCAATAGAATAGAAACCAAAGGATTTTGTGAAATACTTTTCATGTGTAATAAAGTAGACACAGAATGACTGACAAAAACATAAAATTACTGTCAGGACAAAAATCCTGGCATCTTTCTGCAAACTGTGTGCAGCAGTGCTGGCTGTCTTGGCAGCCTTGTTTTCTGATGAAGGCATTAAAAGGTATAAGAAAAATACAAATATGGCAATTACATATTTCCACATTGTTTTGGATTTTAAAAACTAACACTTTTCATACACCAACCAGGCATACCATTATGACCAGCATTTTCAGCATTTTGAGCTACAGTAGATCATCTGTTTAATCGAACCAGATGGGCCAGCCTTCACTCCCCACTTGCATCAATGTGCCTCCACCACCCATGAACCTGTCGCCAGTTAACCACTGTTCCTTCCATGGACCAGTTTTAATAAATAAATATTTTAATAAATACTGACCACTGCAGAGAGGGAACACCACACAAGAGCTGAGGATCAGAGATGCTCTGATACAATCATCTAGCCACCACAATCTGGCCCTTCTAACACAACAAGATTGTGGACTAAATGTTCACTTTCTGTCTACTATATCCCAACCACTAACAAGTGCCATGATAAAGAGATAATCAGTGTTAATCACTCACCTGTCATAATGTTATGCCTGGTTGTGTATATGGATTCAGTGGTTACCTTACAGACTTCAAACACTGTTGGAGTTTTCTTTTATCACCTCAGGGGATTCAAAGGCTTCTTCTTTCAAAAGGAAATATTGCCTTTAGAAATCATTATAACTCATATATGCGTTCACTTCTATTGGTAGTAATTAAATTCTTAACAAAGGTCAGAAAAAAAAGAGCAGTCTTCATGGACGACTTCCAAAATTACATTGCATTTTGTTGGGTTTAAATTATATAATATATTTGTAGGTGACCAAATACTTATTTTCCACCATAATTTGCAAATAAATCCTATAAAAATCAATGTGAATTTTAGGATTTTTTTTTCTAATTTTTTCTCTTCTAGTTAGAATGTACCTATGATGAAAATGACAGGCCTCTCTCATCTTTTTAAGTGGGAGAACTTGCACAATTGTTGGCTGACTAAATATTTTTTGCCCCACTGTATGTATGTATAGAGATTTGTGCTCATTCAGCCACAAGGGTGTTAGTAGTCATGTACTGATGTAGGTGAGATGAGGATGCCTGGTGTGCCTGGTGTGCAGTCTGTGTTCACATTAATCCCGAAGGTGTTCAATAAGGTTGAAGCTCTATAGCAGGTGATCTTCCACTCATAAAGAATATATTTATATAGCTGGCTTTGTGCACAGAGGAATTATGCTGGAACAGGTTTGGGTCTGCTACTTCAAGTGAAAGAAAAACTGTTTGCTGCCAGTTCCAAATATGCTTTATACATTTGTGTACCTCCAACCTTGTGCTAACTATTTGGGGAAGATTAACATATAGCTGGAAGCAACAGGTATGCTAAAACTTTTTGCCACATAGTGTGGATATTGACATTATCAAAGAGTTTTTTTTGCCAAAGTTATGATGATTTATATTTTATTTTAAGTGTTAATATTTGAATTATTATTTAATTAAATCTGGAGACGAAAAAACATTTTGTTACTCATACTAGCTATATATATAATAATTAATCAGTCACATTAAAGTTATCGAAATAAGTATAGATTTAGTGTGATTAGGGTGACATTCCAAAATATATAAATGTGACTTTTAAAAAAATCTGTGATCGACATGTTCACATTCAAGCAACTTTCCTTTCATTAGCAAAGTCGAATTTACAGGCAGCAGGGGGCAGACAATCTGATGGAAAGGTTGACAAAATCACTGAAAAGAAATATATTGACAGATATATTGATTAAATTATGCTTATTTTATAGACATAGTGATGTCCTTAACAACCTTGTTAAATTTTTCTCCTCTGCTAATTACTTAGCGATCATGCAGAAATTCGAGGCTCTCTGTTTCAGGATGTAGCGCTGATGTTTTTTTTGCATCTTTGGAATATTCTCTTTTTAAGTAAACTTTTTGAGTTCCATAACCATGTTATAATCCTTTGATTGAACTGAAATAACTTGCAGATTATGACCGACGATTAAGTGGTCATAATCACAACTAAGTTTTTAGAATGCTGAAGAAATTGGAGCACCCACATGATCGTGTATGATACATGGGGAGAGCAAGGAAGACCTTGCAAAAGTAGTTAATAAACAAAAAATTAAGTGCATAAAAGCTGCAAATAAAAAAACAATAATAATTAAAAATAACAATAATAATAATAATAATAATAATAATAATAATAATAATAATAATAATAATAATAATAATAAACAATTAAGAGACATAGAAAATGGCAAAAAAAAAAAATCTGTGTGAAATGGGAGGGGGGTGTAGGGGATTTGTCACTCTTGTTTATATGAAGAGCAACAACATTGTTAAGGTATATTCTCCTTTTCCTAGATCTGCAGTATGAATTGGTGGAGCGTTGTGGCACACAAGTAGACACCTTATTTGAGTAGCTTTCCTGGGATAATGTCCCTGCAAGGCAGAGGTGAGAAGTAACAAAGAAAAAATACTTTGTTACTGTACTCAAGTAGATTGTTCTGGTATCGGTAATTTACTATTTATTTTTAGGACAACTTTTTACTTTTACTCATTTAATTTTTATTTAAATATCTGTACTTTCTACTTTTCACATCTTTAAAACAGGCTCCCTACTTTAGTTTTAATTGATTTGTTTAAAAATTCTTTTTCTTCTCATTGCACAACGTTTTCAGACCATCAGCCTATTTCCTGTCATTGCGTAGCTTTTTCAATCTACCACTGGTGTATCATTTCCTGGCTCTCTCACACCTCAGATGTAGACTAGTTTATGAAGCTAATAATAAACACGCAGAAGGCAACAAGAAGTTTGGGGTTAACGTGGATGAAACAGAGGGAGTCAGCGACATAAACATGACTGAGAACAGAGACATTCCTGATCATAATTTTTTGTCTGCTTGTGTTCTATATGGTGGATGTTTAACCTGGATACATTTATTAGGTAACAAAATGTTAAATTCGTTTTGTATTAATATATTAATTAAGGCTGTCAAAATGCAAATTGATTTTAACTGCACTGGTTCTATTAACGGGCGAATTTCTGTTTGACCATTTTAATAAAATATTAATAAATAAATATAAAAGAGGCTAAATTAAAACCTTCAGCATAACACACATTTATTCTTGATATCTTTTCTTTGCTCAGATATAAAAAAATAAATAATGTCAGAAATAAAATTTTCAATCAGTAAACATTTGTTTTACTGATGCGCCAAGTCCCAAATCAGCACCAAAATCAACCAAAATGATGCACACAATTAACCCTCTGGGGTAGACCGGGCGTTTTGTGCCATTTCTTCCTTATAACTCGAAACGAACATAAATTACATCTTTTTTGATCGTACACATAAGAGCAACACATCAGAATATGTAAAGGGTCTACTTTTACTTTTTTTACACACTCATAATAACAACAAAATGTTTGTAAAGTAAAGAAAACAGATGCTGGAACAGATTTAAGTCTCCTATTACTAGTGAAAGAAAAAAAATTATGTTACCACATCCAAAGACAGCAAGGCCTTCTCTGCTGGTCTAAAATCTATCAGAATCACTGTGTTACATTTAAATATATTTTTTCCATGAATATGTATTAAATTATTCCCATTAATCAACTGTCTTCATAGCTTTTCTCTCAGGTGAACTGCTGCACCACAGAGTATAAGTATCAGTTTCTATTCGGTTTCTATCAGATTTCAACCATCAAATCAGATGCCATAAGACCAAACAGAAATAAACAGTGCAGGCCCTTGCTTTAACCAATCAGATTGTGATTTGGCCACTCTAAGGCCCCTGGAAGGTGTCAAGTCATGTCAGTATTTTCACATCCTTTATTTGATGGTCACAGTGCAGACTACTGCAACCTGTTTTTGAAGCAAACTGTACAAACTCAAATATATTTGTGTGGATTGAATAGCTGTATTTTTTTATTTTATTTTATTTTTTTACAATGGTTGATATATAAGAAGAAATTGATTTGGTCACAAATATAGTAACAATTATATTTTAAAGATGGGCCATTCAAGAAAAGTTGGACATCATGAGGAAAGGTCAGCCAAAACAGATCAAACCAATTCAAAACGAAAGCAAACATTCTCTGATTATGTAATCCGTATGAAAGTTATAAGACGTGCAGTTTCTCCGGTATCACCTCATTAACCGTCTGTGTGGAAACACAGCAAAAGTCCAGACTGGTATCCTGATGATTTACATAATATAAAACACCATAATTACCTAAAAACATTTACAAGTATATTTTGCCTTCATGTATATTGAGTATGGTTTCACTAATAATAAACATACATTTGCATAAAGAATCCATATATGTCCATGCCCATGTTAGAGTATTGAAAACTTAAGTATTATTTTAAGCTACATTTAGAACAGATAAAAATATGCGATTAAGTTGCAACTAATAAAGAGTTAACTCACGACAATCATGCGATTAATCACGATTAAATATTTGATTTGATTGACAGCCTTAGTTTAAACAGAATAATTTCCCTATATTTAATTATTTTTTTTTTTACTTTTATGTAAGTAGTATTCAGCCTGACACAGACCAGAGAAAGTTGTAATGAACTACTGTAGCTCATGTATGTTGTGAAAAACAGTGAAAATGCTCTTATTACAAACCGCTGCTGTGTAATTGCTTCAAGAACAGTAATTTCAATGTGTAAAGGTATACACTTTTTTTTTTAATATCTAAATGTTTATGCTTATTAATAGAGACTTTCCTTACATACACATCTTGCATAGGATTATGGTAAACACTCTAAACAAAACAATATGTTTTGCACACAAGTAAAATGTTGTCCACAAATGTTGTCCCTCGTGGGGCTTCTGATCTTTTTAAACCTTTTACTGCCTTTAGTGAGCACAGCAGGTGTTGGTTTCGGAAGTGTAAACCATAATGTTCACAGTCTCAGTCTGTCTACTGGCCACTTCAGGTAGTTATAAATAACACAAGCCCATATTTAGACCTGGCATTATATATATATATATATATATATATATATATATATATATATATATATATATATATATATATATATATATATATATATATATATATACTGTATTTATATACTGTATACTGTATATACAGTACAGGCCAAAAGTTTGGACACACCTTCTCATTCAAAGAGTTTTCTTTATTTTCAAGACTATGAAAATTGTACATTCACACTGAAGGCATCAAAACTATGAATTAACACATGTGGAATTATATATGGAATTATATACATAACAAAAAAAGTTTGAAACAACTAAAAAATGTCATATTCTAGGTTCTTCAAAGGAGCCACCTTTTGCTTAGATTACTGCTTTGCACACTCTTGGCATTCTCTTGATGCCTACTTTGAAGAACCTACAATATGACATATTTTCAGTTCACTTTTTTGTTATGTATATAATTCCACATGTGTTAATTCATAGTTTTGATGCCTATAGTGTGAATCTACAATTTTCATAGTCATGAAAATAAAGAAAACTCTCTGAATGAGCAGGTGTGTCCAAACGTTTGGTCTGTACTGTATATATAATATATATAAATTTTTGGTCTGTACGGTATATATATATATATATATATATATATATATATATATATATATATATATATATATATAATTTGCAAATAAATCCTATAAAAATCAATGTGAATTTTAGGATTTTTTTTTCTAATTTTTTCTCTTCTAGTTAGAATGTACCTATGATGAAAATGACAGGCCTCTCTCATCTTTTTAAGTGGGAGAACTTGCACAATTGTTGGCTGACTAAATATTTTTTGCCCCACTGTATGTATGTATAGAGATTTGTGCTCATTCAGCCACAAGGGTGTTAGTAGTCATGTACTGATGTAGGTGAGATGAGGATGCCTGGTGTGCCTGGTGTGCAGTCTGTGTTCACATTAATCCCGAAGGTGTTCAATAAGGTTGAAGCTCTATAGCAGGTGATCTTCCACTCATAAAGAATATATTTATATAGCTGGCTTTGTGCACAGAGGAATTATGCTGGAACAGGTTTGGGTCTGCTACTTCAAGTGAAAGAAAAACTGTTTGCTGCCAGTTCCAAATATGCTTTATACATTTGTGTACCTCCAACCTTGTGCTAACTATTTGGGGAAGATTAACATATAGCTGGAAGCAACAGGTATGCTAAAACTTTTTGCCACATAGTGTGGATATTGACATTATCAAAGAGTTTTTTTTGCCAAAGTTATGATGATTTATATTTTATTTTAAGTGTTAATATTTGAATTATTATTTAATGAAATCTGGAGACGAAAAAACATTTTGTTACTCATACTAGCTATATATATAATAATTAATCAGTCACATTAAAGTTATCGAAATAAGTATAGATTTAGTGTGATTAGGGTGACATTCAAAATATATAAATGTGACTTTTAAAAAATCTGTGATCGACATGTTCACATTCAAGCAACTTTCCTTTCATTAGCAAAGTCGAATTTACAGGCAGCAGGGGGCAGACAATCTGATGGAAAGGTTGACAAAATCACTGAAAAGAAATATATTGACAGATATATTGATTAAATTATGCTTATTTTATAGACATAGTGATGTCCTTAACAACCTTGTTAAATTTTTCTCCTCTGCTAATTACTTAGCGATCATGCAGAAATTCGAGGCTCTCTGTTTCAGGATGTAGCGCTGATGTTTTTTTTGCATCTTTGGAATATTCTCTTTTTAAGTAAACTTTTTGAGTTCCATAACCATGTTATAATCCTTTGATTGAACTGAAATAACTTGCAGATTATGACCGACGATTAAGTGGTCATAATCACAACTAAGTTTTTAGAATGCTGAAGAAATTGGAGCACCCACATGATCGTGTATGATACATGGGGAGAGCAAGGAAGACCTTGCAAAAAGTAGTTAATAAACAAAAAAATTAAGTGCATAAAAAGCTGCAAATAAAAAAAACAATAATAATTAAAAATAACAACAATAATAATAATAGTAATAATAATAATAATAATAATAATAATAATAATAATAATAATAATAATAATAATAATAAACAATTAAGAGACATAGAAAATGGCAAAAAAAAAAAATCTGTGTGAAATGGGAGGGGTGTAGGGATTTGTCACTCTTGTTTATATGAAGAGCAACAACATTGTTAAGGTATATTCTCCTTTTCCTAGATCTGCAGTATGAATTGGTGGAGCGTTGTGGCACACAAGTAGACACCTTATTTGAGTAGCTTTCCTGGGATAATGTCCCTGCAAGGCAGAGGTGAGAAGTAACAAAGAAAAAATACTTTGTTACTGTACTCAAGTAGATTGTTCTGGTATCGGTAATTTACTATTTATTTTTAGGACAACTTTTTACTTTTACTCATTTAATTTTTATTTAAATATCTGTACTTTCTACTTTTCACATCTTTAAAACAGGCTCCCTACTTTAGTTTTAATTGATTTGTTTAAAAATTCTTTTTCTTCTCATTGCACAACGTTTTCAGACCATCAGCCTATTTCCTGTCATTGCGTAGCTTTTTCAATCTACCACTGGTGTATCATTTCCTGGCTCTCTCACACCTCAGATGTAGACTAGTTTATGAAGCTAATAATAAACACGCAGAAGGCAACAAGAAGTTTGGGGTTAACGTGGATGAAACAGAGGGAGTCAGCGACATAAACATGACTGAGAACAGAGACATTCCTGATCATAATTTTTTGTCTGCTTGTGTTCTATATGGTGGATGTTTAACCTGGATACATTTATTAGGTAACAAAATGTTAAATTCGTTTTGTATTAATATATTAATTAAGGCTGTCAAAATGCAAATTGATTTTAACTGCACTGGTTCTATTAACGGGCGAATTTCTGTTTGACCATTTTTAATAAAAATATTAATAAATAAATATAAAAGAGGCTAAATTAAAACCTTCAGCATAACACACATTTATTCTTGATATCTTTTCTTTGCTCAGATATAAAAAAATAAATAATGTCAGAAATAAAATTTTCAATCAGTAAACATTTGTTTTACTGATGCGCCAAGTCCCAAATCAGCACCAAAATCAACCAAAATGATGCACACAATTAACCCTCTGGGGGTAGACCGGAGCGTTTTGTGCCATTTCTTCCTTATAACTCCGAAACGAACATAAATTACATCTTTTTTGATCGTACACATAAGAGCAACACATCAGAATATGTAAAGGGTCTACTTTTACTTTTTTTACACACTCATAATAACAACAAAATGTTTGTAAAGTAAAGAAAACAGATGCTGGAACAGATTTAAGTCTCCTATTACTAGTGAAAGAAAAAAAATTATGTTACCACATCCAAAGACAGCAAGGCCTTCTCTGCTGGTCTAAAATCTATCAGAATCACTGTGTTACATTTAAATATATTTTTTCCATGAATATGTATTAAATTATTCCCATTAATCAACTGTCTTCATAGCTTTTCTCTCAGGTGAACTGCTGCACCACAGAGTATAAGTATCAGTTTCTATTCGGTTTCTATCAGATTTCAACCATCAAATCAGATGCCATAAGACCAAACAGAAATAAACAGTGCAGGCCCTTGCTTTAACCAATCAGATTGTGATTTGGCCACTCTAAGGCCCCCTGGAAGGTGTCAAGTCATGTCAGTATTTTCACATCCTTTATTTGATGGTCACAGTGCAGACTACTGCAACCTGTTTTTGAAGCAAACTGTACAAACTCAAATATATTTGTGTGGATTGAATAGCTGTATTTTTTTATTTTATTTTATTTTTTTACAATGGTTGATATATAAGAAGAAATTGATTTGGTCACAAATATAGTAACAATTATATTTTAAAGATGGGCCATTCAAGAAAAGTTGGACATCATGAGGAAAGGTCAGCCAAAACAGATCAAACCAATTCAAAACGAAAGCAAACATTCTCTGATTATGTAATCCGTATGAAAGTTATAAGACGTGCAGTTTCTCCGGTATCACCTCATTAACCGTCTGTGTGGAAACACAGCAAAAGTCCAGACTGGTATCCTGATGATTTACATAATATAAAACACCATAATTACCTAAAAACATTTACAAGTATATTTTGCCTTCATGTATATTGAGTATGGTTTCACTAATAATAAACATACATTTGCATAAAGAATCCATATATGTCCATGCCCATGTTAGAGTATTGAAAACTTAAGTATTATTTTAAGCTACATTTAGAACAGATAAAAATATGCGATTAAGTTGCAACTAATAAAGAGTTAACTCACGACAATCATGCGATTAATCACGATTAAATATTTGATTTGATTGACAGCCTTAGTTTAAACAGAATAATTTCCCCTATATTTAATTATTTTTTTTTTTTTTACTTTTTATGTAAGTAGTATTCAGCCTGACACAGACCAGAGAAAGTTGTAATGAACTACTGTAGCTCATGTATGTTGTGAAAAACAGTGAAAATGCTCTTATTACAAACCGCTGCTGTGTAATTGCTTCAAGAACAGTAATTTCAATGTGTAAAGGTATACACTTTTTTTTTTAATATCTAAATGTTTATGCTTATTAATAGAGACTTTCCTTACATACACATCTTGCATAGGATTATGGTAAACACTCTAAACAAAACAATATGTTTTGCACACAAGTAAAATGTTGTCCACAAATGTTGTCCCTCGTGGGGCTTCTGATCTTTTTAAACCTTTTACTGCCTTTAGTGAGCACAGCAGGTGTTGGTTTCGGAAGTGTAAACCATAATGTTCACAGTCTCAGTCTGTCTACTGGCCACTTCAGGTAGTTATAAATAACACAAGCCCATATTTAGACCTGGCATTATATATATATATATATATATATATATATATATATATATATATATATATATATATATATATATATATATATATATACTGTATTTATATACTGTATACTGTATATACAGTACAGGCCAAAAGTTTGGACACACCTTCTCATTCAAAGAGTTTTCTTTATTTTCAAGACTATGAAAATTGTACATTCACACTGAAGGCATCAAAACTATGAATTAACACATGTGGAATTATATATGGAATTATATACATAACAAAAAAAGTTTGAAACAACTAAAAAATGTCATATTCTAGGTTCTTCAAAGGAGCCACCTTTTGCTTAGATTACTGCTTTGCACACTCTTGGCATTCTCTTGATGCCTACTTTGAAGAACCTACAATATGACATATTTTCAGTTCACTTTTTTGTTATGTATATAATTCCACATGTGTTAATTCATAGTTTTGATGCCTATAGTGTGAATCTACAATTTTCATAGTCATGAAAATAAAGAAAACTCTCTGAATGAGCAGGTGTGTCCAAACGTTTGGTCTGTACTGTATATATAATATATATAAATTTTTGGTCTGTACGGTATATATATATATATATATATATATATATATATATATATATATATATATATATATATATATATACAGTGAGGAAAATAAGTATTTGAACACCCTGCTATTTTGCAAGTTCTCCCACTTAGAAATCATAAAGGGGTCTGAAATTGTCATCGTAGGTGCATGTCCACTGTGAGAGACATAATCTAAAAAAAAAAAAAATCCAGAAATCACAATATATTATTTATATGTATGATACAGCTGCAAATAAGTATTTGAACACCTGTCTATAAGCTAGAATTCTGACCCTCAAAGACCTGTTAGTCTGCCTTTAAAATGTCCACCTTCACTACATTTATTATCCTAAATTAGATGCACCTGTTTGAGGTCGTTAGCTGCATAAAGACACCTGTCCACCCCATACAATCAGTAAGAATCCAACTACTAACATGGCCAAGACCAAAGAGCTGTCCAAAGACACTAGAGACAAAATTGTACACCTCCACAAGGCTGGAAAGGGCTACGGGGAAATTGCCAAGCAGCTTGGTGAAAAAAGGTCCACTGTTGGAGCAATCATTAGAAAAAGGAAGAAGCTAAACATGACTATCAATCTCCCTCGGACTGGGGCTCCATGCAAGAACTCACCTCGTGGGGTCTCAATGATCCTAAGGAAGGTGAGAAATCAGCCCAGAACTACACGGGATGAGCTGGTCAATGACCTGAAAAGAGCTGGGACCACCATTTCCAAGGTTACTGTTGGTAATACACCAAGACGTCATGGTTTGAAATCATGCATGGCACGGAACCAGCACATGTCCAGGCACGTCTTAAGTTTGCCAATGACCATTTGGATGATCCAGAGGAGTCATAGGAGAAAGTCATGTGGTCAGATGAGACCAAAATAAAACTTTTGGGTCATAATTCCTCTAAACGTGTTTGGAGGAAGAAGAACGATGAGTACCATCCCAAGAACACCATCCCTACTGTGAAGCATGGGGGTGGTAGCATCATGCTTTGGGGGTGTTTTTCTGCACATGGGACAGTTCAACTGCACTGTATTAAGGAGAGGATGACCAGAACCATGTATTGCGAGATGTATTGCGAGACCTCCTTCCCTCAGTTAGAGCACTGAAGATGGGTCGAGGCTGGGTCTTCCAACATTACAATGACCGAAGCACACAGCCAGGATAACCAAGGAGTGGCTCTGTAAGAAGCATATCAAGGTTCTGGCGTGGCCTAGCCAGTCTCCAGACCTAAACCCAATAAAGAATCTTTGGAGGGAGCTCAAACTCCGTGTTTCTGAGCGACAGGCCAGAAACCTGACTGATCTAGAGAAGATCTGTGTGGAGGAGTGGGCCAAAATCCCTCCTGCAGTGTGTGCAAACCTGGTGAAATACTACAGGAAATGTTTGACCTCTGTAATTGCAAACAAAGGCTACTGTACCAAATATTAACCTTGACTTTCTCAGGTGTTCAAATACTTATTTGCAGCTGTATCATACAAATAAATAGTTAAAAAATCATACATTGTGATTTCTCACAGTGGACATGCACCTACGATGACAATTTCAGACCCCTCTATGATTTCTAAGTGGGAGAACTTGCAAAATAGCAGGGTGTTCAAATACTTATTTTCCTCACTGTGTATGTATATATATATATATATATATATATATATATATATATATATATATATATATATATATATATATATATATATACCATACCATATATTACAGGTGCATCTTAATACATTTGAATATCATTAAAAAAAAAATTTATTTTAGTAATTCAATTAAAAAAAAAAGAAAAATCATTTTGATGATTATTGCTTACAGCTAATAAGAAAACCAAAATTCAGTATCTCAGAAAAGTATATTTTGAAAAAGTTAAAGATTGGAGACCCATGGTGTCACACTCTAATCAGCTAATAAAATCCAAACACCTACAAAGGTTTCCAGAACTGGTGCCAGTCTGGTTCAGGCTACATAATCATAGGGGAAGACTGCTGACTTGACAGTTGTCCAGAAGCCGATCATTGGCACCCTGCACATGGAGGGTAAGACACAAAAGGTCATAGCTAAATTAGCTGGCTATTCACAGAGTGCTGTATCCAAGCACATTAATGGAAAGTTAAAGGAAAGAAAAAAATGTGGTAGAAAAAGGTGAAACGAGGCCCATTCAAGAATTTGGGGGCGAATCATAAGGAGTGGACTGCAGCTGGTCAGTGCTTCAAGAGCCACAACACACAAAAGTATCTATGGGCTACAACTGATGCATTCCTTGTATATGTTCATTTACTAGTTACTTTGTACTAGATACTTGGTAGGGGCTCCTTTGCCTTACCTTGCCTCAATTTGGCATGCCATAAAACTTCCTGGTAGATGGCTGTGCTGACCTTTGACTTGATAAAACTCAGTGGACCAAGGCTCAGGAAACCTTTGCAGGTGTTTGGATTTAATTAGCTGATTAAAGTGTGACACCACGCATTTCCAATATTGAACATTTTCACAATATTAAAATTTTCTGAGATACTGAATTTTGGGTTTTCATTAGCTGTAGACCATAATCATCTAAATAAAAAAAAAAGAGTTTTATTTTTTTTATTTATTTAATAACTAAAATAAATCAACTTTTTAATGATGTTATAATTTATTAAGATGCACCTGTATATAGTAGGATATTCTTGTAAAACAATCTGTTCCTTGAAAAATCTTTAAAAAATGTTTTTGTACAGCCATTAGAGGGAGACATTTCACAAGAATTCGATTTTTTTTGTTTTGTCGTCCATTGAACTTGGTTTTAAGAAGCAGATGTCAAGGTCACGTCAGCACAGAGAAAGAATGAGAAATAGATAAACATTAATTTTTCTATACCATTAACACATTTTTATAAGTGTATTGACTTATTTGTTCGTTTGTTTTTAATTACATTTATACAATCTTCTTACTTGCTTTCTAATTCACATTTATGATAACATTTGGCTGAACATAATAGAACATTTTAATTAGGTATTGTAAGCAACAGAGAAACCTTTTTCAGTAAAAAAAACCTATGGATTATTTATAATAACTATGCATTATCAGGAAAAAAGCAGTAAGTATACGAGAATAAAGCATCAAACATAACCAAGTTTAACTTCAAAACTGTATTCTCTTACCAAGCTGGAAGACCTCCGTGCTAATGAAAGCTTTTTTGAATAAACAGCCAAGAAAGCTTGAATGGATATTTTTGGTGAACAGCATGAGTTTTTAGAGGACTGGATGCCACTCAGAACAAGTAAATTCATTTCACCTGCCAATGCATTATGAACTTTCTTCTTACTTTCAATAGAAACAGTGGTTCAAATGAAACAATTTTCCGTCATTTGAAAATCATGTTTTATCACAAACTCATGTGCATTACATTAAAATGATGCCTAAAATAAAACTCTACTTCATTGAAATAATGCAAGTTTGAATCTCAAAAGAAATAAATGTGTCAAGTATCTGTGTGGCTTAAATTATTGAAAATGATCAATGTTTTTAATTTAAGTATAATGTTGAAAACCCATTTCACAAAAGGCTGCAAAAAACTGTTCAATCATAAATCTAGCCACAACATCTGAAGAGAAGCCTGACCAAGTACAACTAAGTTTCATAAACTTTTCTGAACGCTATTTCAAGAAATACTTAAAGGCAAAACATAATCTGTTTTCCATGATGACCTCCTTTGTTTCTATTTTGTTTTATGCTATAAGAAATGTATATGCTACAGCAGGTTGCAGTACAGATTGATAAATTAAGTATCTTAATGCATATTGTGATAGATTCCCAACTTTCAAATAAAGTAAATGTTAATATAGGTAGGGTAAATGCATAATCTGATAAGGAGTAACATGTAGTAAAGTTCACAACAAACCAGTTTAACTGACATTTTCCTCACTTGCACAAACAGTTCTTTCGGAAAACATCTTTTGTCTTTTGATGTTATTTCCTGCCTTCACGTCATTTCCTGTAGATGGAACCACTACCTCTTGGTACTTCTGAGATAAGGCAGAGAACCGCAACAAGCGGCACAATGGAATCGCTGCCTGTTTATCATGGGGCCATCAGCCGAGAGATGTGTGAGAGGCGCCTGGGTGAGGCTGGCAGGAATGGCAGTTACTTAATACGAGACAGTGAAAGTGTCCCTGGTTCTTACTGTCTCTGTGTTCTGTAAGTTCACCATAAACAATACCTTTTCACTTCATTTCCTAATTTCCTTTACTAAAATATGTTAATTTGAGTTTCATTTCATATTGACAGGTACAGTGGCTATGTGTACACTTACCGCATACAGCAAGACAATGCAGGCTCCTGGTCAGCAGAGGTGAGACTCTAATTACTTTCATTACTTAAAGTTTGTTGTAAAATAAATGTGTTTTTGCAGTAGTTATCTTAAAAAGTAGATTTTAGGAACAATATTTTATAAATAAACATAAAATAAATAGTTTGTAGCCCTTTTACAAGCAATCACAAACATTTATAAATGGATAATATTGTGAATAATAGTGGATAATATTGTAATTGAAAATAAGAATGTGAAAATTGGACACTTTGTGTATGCTGCCCAAAAACTGCACCCCTGAAGCTATCTTTCATTTTTTGTAAGAATTATTGCAACTGGTTGGCACCTTTTTTTCACTTCGTAGTTAATTTTCTCGAATTTTAAGCACAAACCAATCACACACACAATGTATTTATGCATACTATATTAATTCATGCGTGCTGAATCAGCAACTTTATATATCAGCTGAGCTGTGAATAGATTCCCTTTAAGTATACTCAACATTCAAATACGCAAATCATAATCTCTTAGGTAAATCTTTTACACTTGTCACATCAAGTTATGTACAAATTGGAATATTAACTAAACAAAGGAGCAACAAATAAATAATTATATCTGATAAATGCATAAATAAATTATGGTCATTACTAAAACCTCACAGCACAAAAATGTGTTTGTTCCGGAATTTTAGGATTTAACCAGTTGCCTACATATAGAATTGCAGATATTATAAAAAAAATGCCAGTGCAGCTTTTATAATACATAAAACCTTTGACAATCTGAAGATATTTCATGTCTTTGAGAAGTCATAAAGTTTATGGAAGTTGTAACTGCAATTAAAGTTTCAGTTTAACAGTTTCCATTTTGTGCTTTGGCAAATGTGGAGGTGGCAAAAATAGGAAAATGAACAAAACCAGTATTAGAGAGAAAGTAAGCCAACAAGCACTGCACATCCGCAAATACATTGGTATGTTTGGGTGTGCACATTATTTATTTATTTATTTATTTATGCTCATATTATCTCAGTTTACAGTAATTTTTTAATAGCCAGTATCAGTAACAATGCTTTCTATTTGTGATTTTGCAGACTGCAGCTGGTCAACAGAAACGCTTGTTTCGTAAAGTGAAGAATTTGATAAGTGCTTTTGAGAAACCAGACCAGGGAATTGCCACTCCTTTACTCTACCCTGTGACTGTTCAGAATTCTAATAATCATCCCAAATAAACACCTCAGCCAGATTATGAGCTGAAAGATTCTGACACTCATTCTATATTATTATTATTATTATTATTATTATTATTATTATTATTATTATTATTATTGTTGTTGCTCTTTTTAACTATAGATTTTATTTTTGTTGTACCCTTGATTATAATAAGTTTTAATCCTTTCCCAAAAATTTATATATTTTATGCTGAGCAAAAAAAAATATGACTAAATAAATAATCGGAAAGTAGTTCATTTGTGATTGGTAGTTGTAAAGTAAGTGGTAATGGTACTCATTTTTATATACACCCTGCAATGCTTCTTTGTTTGGTTACTATTGTGACACCTAATATTGTGCAAATTGTACAAATGCAATAATAATTGCAAAATAAATATTTCAAGTTGACATGAAACTGCTTGTGCATTATTTATTGACTGCCAACTATTCTTGTTTCATTCTTACAAATTAGCTTTTTAAAATTGTCAAGGTGTTTTTGTCAAATTGTCAAGATTGGAAGGTGTTTTTTAATGCAGGAAAAATTTACTTTATATGAGTACATACCAACATGTGATTTTGAGCGCATGGTTTTGCATCAATCTGCACAAACCAGAGAAGCTCCACAGGAAGAGCACCTTGTCTCCTAGCAACAGCACTCTCAATTCTCTGCTGGTGTCAGTGCTCGAGGGTGAAATCAGCCTTGTTGCATAGAATCAAAATGCCCCATTTTCATTTATTTCCTCATGGATATTCATGGTTTGTAGCATTCACATATTGCCATCAGTGGCTTTACATGTGAGACAGATTAAAAAGGTTTTAGAAGCCTTGCTAAATTAAAAGTGAAAGCTAAATAAAAAAAAAAATTATATACAATAAGTAAAAAAAAAAAAAATTATAATTAAAGGTATATGATCAGTGATTATTACAATGTAAAGGTAACTAAGCAGACAGGCAGACAATCAAGGCAGCAAATTCTGTGATAGTATTTCTTAGACAGTGCTGTCAGTCAAACAGATACATCAAATATATTCAAGCACAAAGGAAGTTTGGCTAAATGAGCATTGTTGCTTTATAAAGAGATATCAGAAAATTAGTGTATCTGCATTATAAACATGCTTTGGTGCAACCAAACAACTTCCAGATAAAATACTATGCTTACCGTCCCACTTGACATGAACTGTAGCAGTTGTGGTTACTTCAGAACTTCAGTTATTGCATGGTACTGAAAATAATTCATCATTGTTGGGAAAATACTGTCAAAGTCTTTAGCTATGCCTCTGAGTACTGTTTAGAAATAAACTCAAGTTTTGCACAAAGCATGGCCTGTATGGCAAGGTGGCAAGAAGCCTTTCCTGAAAAAGCACCACACTAACTTTTATTTGTGCTATGCAAAAACACACCTGGAAGAATCTGATGTCATCTGGCAAAAGGTGCTTTTGTCTGATGATACCAAAATTGACCTTGCCACTAGAACATTCTTATTAATTCTTTATCACCACATTATCCGTGAAAAGCTGCTTTGAGACCATGTTCATTTGCTATACAAATACAAATTTATTAAATTGAATTGAACCTCCTCTGGACTGAATTCCAAACATGAACTGCAAACACTTTTTGGTTGAATTGTTTGGCACAAAAAACTACTATGAACAATAATATACAGATGAATATATATATGTATTATGAACATGCTATACAGATGCCTATTACTATACACAGAGATTTAAAGAAGGATGTAAGCGGTGGACATAATAATATTGCTATAACTATAAACAGAGGACGGGTATATATACAGTGGTGATAAGTTTATGGTGAGCAGCAATACAAAAGAGCAGTGTGCAAATGAGCAAAAATTTGTGTAAACAGTCCGTGCAATAGCAAAGTGTAAGGTGAGGAATAATCAGTGTCTTGGTGAGCATAAGTTTTTGTTCAGAGAGTCCATTAGCAAAGTGATGGAGTGTGAGGTGTGGGGGGAAATGTGGTAGTGCATCAGTGAGTGTCAGAGTTCACTAAAGAGACAGCTCTAGGAAAAAAGCTGTTCTTTAGTCTGCTGGTCCTGGTCCGGAGGCACCTGTAACGCCTGCCGGAGGGCAGAAGAGTAAACAGTCTATAGGCGGGATGAGAGGAGTCCTTAAGAATGCTGCGAGCTCGACGCAGACAGCGTTTCTTTTGGATGTCCTCCATGGCTGGGAGTGAAGTCCCTGTGATGCGCTGGGCAGTTTTCACCACCCACTGCAGTGCCTTACGCTCGGCAGCAAAGCGGCTCCCATACCAGACTGTGACACAGCTGGTCAGGATGCTCTCTACTGCGCAACGGGACTTATTGTCCAAGTGTGTGAGCACAGAGTGCAGTGCCATGGAAACTGCATCTTCTGTGCTTCTATTGCTTCGGTAGGCAAACTGGTGGGAGTCAAATGTGGTTGGCAGAGAGTCCTTCAGGTGTGCCAGGACCAGCCGCTGAAAGCACTTCATGACAATGGGTGTCAGTGCTACAGGGCGGTAGTCGTTCAGGCACTTTGGGTTGGAGTGTTTTGGCACTGGCACAATGGAGGTACGTTTAAAGCAAGTGGGAACAGCTGCTTGGGCAAGAGACAGGTTGAAGATGTCAGTAAAGACCCCAGCGAGCTGCTCAGCACATGCCCTGAGTACGCGACCAGGGATGTTGTCTGGTCCAGCGGCTTTGTGAGCGCTGATCCGGCTCAGTGCATTGCAGACATCTGTGGAGGAGAGTTTGATTGGAGCGTGATCAGCCGGGAGTTTAGGCTTTGTGGCAGTTTCTTTGTTGTCTCTCTCAAAGCGAGCATAAAAGTCATTAAGCTCATTCAGAAAGAGGACATCAGTGGCAGCGAGGGTGGAGTGGGAGGATTTGTAATCACTGATGGCCTGGATGCCTTGCCACATGCGTCGAGGGTCACATTTAGAAAAATGCTCCTCTATCTTCAGTTTGTAGCAGTGCTTGGCCTCTTTGATGCCCCTCTTCAGGTTAGCTCTGGATGTGCTGTAGGCCTGAGCGTCACCTGACCTGAAGGCAGTAGTGCGTGCCTTCAGCAGGAGGCGCACCTCCTTGTTCATCCATGGCTTCTGATTTGGGTATGTGATGATCTGTTTCTGGGTAGTAACACTGTCTGTGGTGGAACTGATGTAATCCAGAACAGAGGAGGTATAGCAGTCAATGTCTGTGTGAGAGTCACTGGTGGCCTGAGAAGCAAATGTACTCCAGTCTGTGTGTAGAAATCTTTCCTGAAGTGTGAAATCTGCGTCTGCGGGCCACACCTTGATGGTTCTCACTGATGGCTTTACTCGGTTGATGAGGGGGGCATATTTGGGGGTGAGAAACAAAGAAAGGTGATCTGACTGTCCCAGGTGGGGGAGGGGGGTCGCAGCGTAAGCTCCAGCCATGTTTGTGTATACATGGTCTAAAGTTTTGTTCCCTCTGGTGTGACATGAAACATGCTGATGAAATTTTGGAAGAACTGCCTTTAAGTTTGAGTGATTAAAATCACCCGCAACAATAAACGCAGCTTCCGGGTGAACAGTCTGTTGTTTACTGATGGCCGCATAAAGTTCTTTCATAGCGAGCTTAGCATCAGCATCAGGGGGAATGTTAGCAGCAGTAATAATGGTGGAAGTGAACTCCCGCGGTAGATAAAACGGTCTACATTTAACCATGAGAAACTCCAGGTTAGCTGAACAATGACTCTCGACAATAACAGAGTTCGTGCACCAAGCTTTGTTGACATAAATGCACAGTCCACCGCCTCTGGTCTTACCGGAGCCATCTAATGTCCTATCTGCCCAGAGTGTGTGTGTCGTCCCGCTAGCTCAATAGCGTTGTCCGGAATGCCGCTGTGTAGCCATGTTTCCGTGAAAATCATGACATTACAGTTCCGAAGTTTCATGCTGTGTGTGATGCTGAGTCAAATCTCCTCCATTTTGTTCACCAGCGACCGAACATTGGCGAGGAAGATGCTGGGTAAAGAGAGCCGGTGTGGTGGAATATATATATATATATATATACGATGTGGTGGAATATATATATATATATATATATATATCGATGTGGTGGAATATATATATATATATATATATATATATATATATATATATATATATATATATATATATATATATATATATATATATGAGCAAGCAGTGGCGACTGTGGCAAGGAAAAACTCCCCGAGATGGCCATAGGAGAGAAACCAGACTCAAGAGGGAAACGATCCTCATCTGGGTTGCACTGAATGTCCATTCGTAGCAGATATACGATGTTGCAGGATACAGTAATGATGATAAGAAGCGA
Source organism: Silurus meridionalis (assembly GCF_014805685.1). Taxonomy (NCBI): domain Eukaryota; kingdom Metazoa; phylum Chordata; class Actinopteri; order Siluriformes; family Siluridae; genus Silurus; species Silurus meridionalis. The sequence continues at coordinate 10,668,980 of NC_060888.1, forward strand.
AAAGTAGTCCTGAGTTAGTGTAGGAGACTGTTGACATTAACTACAGTCCAATCCATCCTCAAAGCGCCCGTTAACATTAACATTACAATAATCCTCCATGCTTCCCAGTGTAAACCACACATTCAGGAACTCTTGGTTTACCCTCTGTGAGTCTAACAAAGACACGGCAGTTAAAACAAAATTAAAACATCTCAAATTTGGAGGCATCAGACCAAACACAGTTTTCCATTGATCTACTGTCCATTCCTTGTGTTTCTTGGGCCAAGCAAGTGTCTTCTGCTTGTTGTTCTTTCAAAGAACTAATTTATTTTCTTCATATTTTGACCATGAAGGCCTGACTCCAAACAGTGGATATTAAAATATGTCTGCCACTTGAACTCTAAGAGGCATTCATGTTAATTTGTGGTTTCTGAGGCTGGCAATTCTAATAAACTCATCCTCTGCAGCAGATGTAGCTCTTGGTCATTCTTTCCTCGGATGATTCTCATTTAAGCTTGTTTAATCATAGCATTTAATGGTTTTTGAGATGCCACTTGAGGATAAATTGAATGGTATTGTATGAGCAAGTCAGGTGTGGCAAAAACATTTGTGAGGGTATGTATGTATGTATGTATGAGGACAGTGTGACAGCAGTGAAGTGTGCAGCAGGAATGACAGACTGGTTCAAAGTGGAGGTGGGACTGCATCAAAGATCGGTTCAGAGCCCTTTCCTGTTTGCAGTGGTGATAGACAGGATGACGGACGAGACAGTATTGGAGTCTCTATGGACTATGATGTTTGCGGATGATGTGATTTGTGGCAAGAGTAGGGAGCATGTTGAGAAGAACCTAGAGCGGTGAAGGTAAATGCTAAAGAGAAGGGGAATGAAAGTCAGTAGAAGTAAGACAGAAAACATATGTGTGAATGAGATGGAGGGCAGTGCAGTGGTGTAGATGCAGGAGGAGGAGGTGGTGAAGGTGGATGAGTTCAGGTACTCGGGGGTCAACAGTGCAAAGTAATAGAGTGTGTGTTAGAGAAGTAAAGAGTAGAGTTAAGAGAAGCAAAAGTGAAAGAGAAAGTTTATAGGACTGTGGTGAGACCTGCTATGGTGTATGGTTTAGAGACATTGGCATTGACTAAAAGACAGGAGCTGGAGCTAAAGGTGGCAGAATTAAAGATGTTGAGATTTTATTGGGAGTGACGAGAATGGACAGGATTAGAAATAAGTTTATTAAAGGCACAGCGCATGTAGGCCATTTTGGAGACAAGGTAAGGGAGGCTAGATTAAGATGTTTTTGACATGTGCAGACAAGGGACATAGGGTATATAGGTAGAAGAATGCTAAGGATGGAGCTGCAAGAAGGCTAAAGGGAGTATTGATGGTTTCTATAATTGCGACGATTAAGAGGTGGATTTAGTCGGGTAAGACCACACTGAAGGCCCAGGCACCAAATGCACGGCCTACCACTGCTGTATACAGTACATTTTATGTATAGGAAAATGAATAGCTACACTTCAGATCCACTAAACATGGCTCTGTCTAATTAATTGATCAATCAATCAATTCAAATAGTGTTTGAAAATTCATGAGTCTATGTGCATTACTACTAAATGTCCACCAGGCTGGGACTGGTCTTTCAGTACCCCTACTTAGTATAGTTTGGGTTTGGAATGTTGGTTCCATTGATGAAAAAAGATTTTGCTATGGCTAAGGTAAATAATTAGTTAAATTATCATCAGGTCTTAATACAAATCTGTGTAGAAGCATTTGACTATAAACAAAACTTATTTTGAGTTGAAGGGGGCTTGAAGGCTTGTTTCAGAGCAATAGTCTCTGCTCTAGAAATTACTACCAGCTAGTTATGAATGAAAACCAGTCTAGTTATGTATCTGTACATGACTTTACGAAACATTACAACAAATAAGTAGGTTTAATGTAAATAGAAACCATGCAAATTAAGAACTCTGCAGTTAGTAAATTGGGACCACATGAAAGAACTCTGTGAGGTGCAGGTGGGCTGTCTCATACCCACATAATTGTGTCAGTCATATCCTCTTGCAGTGATTCATTCATTCTTCTGTTTTTTTATGCTGTTTCAAGTGACATTTGAGTTAAGTTTCATGCTTACAAGGGTCTTTCTCTAAGAGAGGAATGTGTTAACCAGTGAGTGGGATAAATCATTTAAAACAACAAGAACAAACATATTTAAGTTGTTAAGCTACTGAGTTAACCTGACAAATATGTGAATACTAACTTGCAGTCAGTGCTTTGTTAGGAGTGTCTTACTCAGGGCTTGGGGAATTTGTATGGACTCATTAAATTCTGGCTCAAAGTGAAAGAATTGAGTATCAATAGATCCCTGAGTGAGACACATCATATCAGTCAAGTTAGTTAACTACGAATTTGTATCAGGTTTAGTTTCTAATTATTTATCAACACAATTTACATTGTATTATTTCACCTATTATCTACCTCAAGTAGCTAGCTTACTAAGTCTCATCTGGCTAGTGGCTCCTTAAATTCAGTGCCATGACGATCTCCTCAATGTTGTAATCAAACATTGTCAACTTTACTACAAACAGCAGTTCAAGGCATTTTATGCCTTATATGTCTCTTTAAAACAATTGTCCTAAAGAGACTCTGAGATATGCACAGTACTGCTTGAAAGTTTGTGAACCCTTTAGAATTGTCTTTATTTCTACAAAAATGTGGCCTGAAATATGATCAGATTTTTGTCTGTCCTAAAGCTAAATAAAAACTACACAATTAAACAAATTGATGTAACAATTTTTTTTTTTTACCTTTATTTTTACATATAAATCATACAACATTTATTTAAAAGGTTACTTATGGTGAGGTGTTAGCAAATAGCAGGAATGTCTATGTTTCTAGTTTGTTTGCAGGTGTCTTCACCAAACAGAGTTATGGAACTGTGCAATGTATTTTCTTAGTCAGTAAAGTTACACTGGAGTGTGTGACAAACTCATGCATTTTAGGTGTATGTCAGCCAGCAGTACTAGCAGACAAGCCATAAATTTATGTAACTATTTATGGCACATTGTTATGAAATCACTTGTGATTTAAATGGAATTGTCACAAAGGCATTTTAGAAACATATGCCTTAAATGATTAAAAATGTTAAATGGTTAAAAAAGCATTATTAATACAGAAAAAGGACAAGGAATGTGTGTGTGTGTGTGTGTGCGCGCGCGCTAGTGGTGTGACGTTACACAAAAATCACAGTTTGGTTTAATTTCGGTACAGTTAGGAGGAAGAAATGCAAAACATAAAATTGCTTGTTGTTTTTGATTTACACAGTTTATTATTATTCAAATTTGTGATAAAAATGTGAACAGTTTACATTATATATTTTATAAAAATTAAATAGAATAAATAAAATTAATGCAATACACTTTTTTATTATTATTTTTTAGTATTCAATTAAATTGGCACAATTTAAACTTATTAAATCAAATTAAATAAATGGAAATATTTAATTAAATAGTAACATTTGTTAGACAGCATTTGGGTAATTCAGATGTGTGTGTAAGTGTGTGTTTTACATTTAATATTTAATTTTCTAAAGATATGTTCTTATAAGTACTGTACTTATTTTAGCATACTTTAACGAATGTCTTCATTCCTTTCACCCTTCATCCATTCACTCCCTCGATGTGTGGAATTGTCAAGATTTTCTCCTTTTAAGAAAAAGTCTTGAAGCTGGACATAAAACGCATGTTAAAATGCAAACATAATAAAGAAATCCATAGCACTAGCATTTAGCATATTAAAATAATAATAATAATAATAATAATTAAATAATTAATAATAATAATAATAATAATAATATTATTATTATTAATAATAATAATAAAAATGCACCCAAAGTGTGAGGCTGAGACTAAAAAATTTGCGGTCCGCCACTTAATACGTTGCTGAGGGAACTCAGATTTTAACAATGTTCCACACGTAAAAAGCATTGCATACATTACACGTGTACCGAACCGAAAGCCCTGTACCGAAAAATGTTGGTGTACCCTATTGTACGAATTACTTACCGGGAATGAGATGGCAGCGGAATGCAGTATAGGAAGAAGCAAAGTCAGTGTGATCTCTGAGCAATGTTTTGCTGGCAAAGCTTAAGTTCTGTCATATTTATGGATCTTACGGAGACATGTACAAAATAAAGTGACAGAGTGACATACAACTTGCCATTTTCCAGCTTTGGCCAGTTAAAGCTGTTATGTGAGGTCAGAGTTCTATAGGAGACCACTCAAGATCTTCCACCTATGTAAACCATGGTGATCGGAAAATTCAATGCTACAACAACAAACATTCCTATACAATTATGTGTTTTCAACTTTGTTATAAGAGTCTGCGGAAGAATCACATATGGATGAAAAAATCAGCTGAAAAAATTGAATTCATATACAAGTTCATATGTTTTACATGGTATTATATACAAGTTTAATATCCGTGGAATTACAATTAACTGTTTATAACTGTTAAATGTGGTGGTACTATTGGGGATTGTTTTTGTGCAAAATTTTTTTTATCTGTGTGAGTTTGCTAATATTTTTATATCTCACATACTACTTTTGGCCAGCTAACGGCTAATTTATACTCAGTAATATCAGGCAAGTTAATCAGTTGATAGAAACTATTAAGCTTTTATTTGCAACATACTTCTGTAAACCCAGGAGTACATTAAAGTATGTACAGCTGTTGTGTCCGTGCTATTATGCCATTCTGTTTGGTTCTATTGAACTATTTTGATTACAGCTTGTGTAAAAATACCCTGCGGTACATGTCATTCTTCACCATTTGTGGTAACTGGAGAAAAAAGAGAAATGTCTGAATAAATGAGGTATAATATTACAGTAATATACACATAATAGCTTTAATAAGTTATCTCCAACTTCTTGTACTCTTATTTCCAGGGCAGATATGTTCATAGCATATATAATTAAAAAGAGGTTTTAGTCACGTTAATACTGCATTATGTATAACAACATATTTTCAAAGTTCTAACACTTTCTTTTTCTAAAGCATCTACATTTTCACATATCTACACTATATGATTTATGTTTTATGTTTTTTTTAAACAAGCCTTAAACATGTCTCTGTGATATGTTTTGTTTTTCACCTCATTGTTTTATACTATAACCATTTACAAGGCATCTTTTGCACAAAATGTAAACTCTATCATGTTGAGTTGTTCTATGTAATGTGACAAGCAAAATAATACAAGGATGATGTAATACTAATTCTATGTATAAATTTATCTTCATAGGCTCATAAATATTAGGAGGCATTTAAGAAACAATATATATAAAAAAAAGAAAAAAAGAAACAGATTATCTTCACATAGAAAAAGCTAAGCCACAGCGAGAAAAAAAAAAAAAACTGCTTGTGCCACATATAAACTCCCCCGGAACAATAATAAAATACCATCATTTTGTCACAATTAAAGGCGGATGAGGCTTGCATCCTGCAAATCTCTTTTTTTTTTAATAATATAAAGAGTCTAATCAATCTAGAAAGAGGCAGTCTTTGGTGAAAGGGCCAGAAGGCATAATTTTACTACCGTTACCTTCTGCCTATTTCGCTTTGCCTCATAAAATGAATGTTGTTACCACTGTCGGCTAGTTCAGGATATTGTTCTTCTGACAGCACAAAATAACCATCATAGCCAGACACTTTCCCACTAGAAAGCAATTGCTGCTTCTCAGTTTCTGTCCATGTTCGGCTGCCACGCTCACCAGTGAGAAGCCTGTTCTGTTCATGGGCCCATGCCTGCGCCACTGCTCTTTCCTTTGCCAGCTCCAACACATATTCCCTGGCCTCACTAGCTGAGGCGCCATAGCGCACATTCAGGCCAAGTGCCCCCGACTGAAGCTGGATGTCAGCCAGGTGCTTGGTCCTGCCACCGACCATTGATGTCATCTGTGTTACTGTCACATTTACACCATTATCAAGGACACGTCCCCCAGTGCCACTGATCACAAAAAGGTCCTCCTCTAGTTGCCCAAGCTTGATGAAGTGATGTGTGTCTCGCCCATCCACAGTGTAGTGGAGGCCCTCCAGGTAGACAGCACCATGGATAATAGTGGCCAGACGCCGACTATCCTCACTAGCAACACCAATGATGTCAGCCAAAGCAATCCGATTCATTATGGAGAATTTTATGCCCTTGCCAAAAATGGTGGGGAGGGTTGAAAAATTAGGTGTTTGGGTCAAACGCTGGTGCAGGCAGCCAATGGACTGAGACATCGGTAACCTTTCTAAAGAGATGAAGGACCTTAGCTGCCTCTGTAGCTCACATTGAATACCAAGAACAACCTAGAAGCACAAGCACAAAATACATGGCTTAATTTGCACAAAATACATAGACATATATTAAATAATATGATCTAATAAATTCTGTCCTAATCAAAATAAAAAATAGATTCTCATATATAATCTCACAATATATTCACAGAAGCTTGTGAAAGATTAATACAAACTTTTAAAAAAAGGTTAATAAAACACAAAAGTATTAAATATATACACTCATTGATAATTTTATTTGGACCTGTTCCCTTGTACCTCTAGCAACTGATGTAAAGTGCTAATTAGCAGCAGGGTATCACATAAAATCTTGCAAACACACAGCAATAGCTTCAGCTAATGTTCACAAAACACATTACTGGAAAGAAAATGTGATCTCACGGGTTTTTATCTTGACATGGACAATTAGTGGGTTGACTTGGTTTTCTTGCAAGGAACAGGAATTTAAACAGGATTCATGTAGCTTGCTAAATGCTTTCATATTCTCATTATAATCCATTTTTATATGATAAAAATAAGGCAGCTAGCAACATGCACACCTTAGATAAATAAATGCTTCAACCCCTCATCATAAAGATTCAACTATATAGCAATAACTATAGTTAATTTATATGCGGTATGTTAAATACTTACTATACTTGTGTCCCAGTCCTGGGTTTTGGTTTGGGTCTTCATCATTTCATAATTCTGTTCCGCACTTTCCATATCAGGTTTAGGAAACCCAGGCACGACGTTATGGAGCTGAAATCCGAACAGCTGTAGCCAGCTGCCAATATCTGCTTATACAGACACAGAAAAAAAATACAAAAATGTATAATTTTATCATTCATATTCTCTAAAAACTCAAATTAAAAAGAGCAACTTTTACAACTTATCAATAGTTTCCACTGATAATATCAGAATAATATTTTTATTTATTGCTTAGATCTATTCTATTTTTTAAAACAATCAGACGAAATAAGAATTATTTTTTTGACATATTACATGAAATACCAATTAGGCTGAAATTTGTAGACTGCATTTAAAGTTTAATAAGTTAAATAATTATAGCATAAGTGTCTATACAGCATTCACCTATAAGATTGTTTATAGCAATAGTGTTTACTGCATGCAATGTATTCTTAAGTCTTTATATAAAATATATGTGAAGTGCTATTTCACCTGAAGTAAACTGAGTGACCTCCTCAATATTTCCCACTGGGCAATTGTTTTTAAATGTATAGAGATTAAAAGGCTTTGGGTTGGTGCTGAGCTCAGCCCACAAATTGTAGTCGGGTGTTGTCCACCTGCCTGCTACCACATCATAGTCCCTTCTCCCAAAATGAATCAACTTTGTGATTGGATCATAAAGTCCACCATGGAATCCAATAATTAAGTGAAATGATGGGTTAGAGTCTTGATAAATGTCCCCATAAGGAGTGTACTGGATCTCCTTGATAATTTCTCCTTGACTACTAAAAATAGCTCGTGGTGTGCCGGTATTGTCACAAGCCACATAGTACTCCTCACCACTGCTTAGCTCCATGGCAATGATGTGGCCTTGAAGGTCATAATAGAGGGAGGTGATTCCAGAACTGCTGTGGTTGTACATATGCGTTACTCTCGTGGGATTAGCCAGATCTGCATAGAAGAACTGCAGGTGGTGGCCAGAATTGGACTTGCTAGCAACACGCCTGCTGAGGCCATCATAGCTGTACTGGATGCTTTCCTCCGAAACCTTATTGTAGACACTTATAAGGAGCCCATTGGAGTTGTAATCAAATATGTCATTGCCCCTCATGCGAAGAAATCCATCCTCATCCATGTTGTATTGGATTTCACCTAATCTGGTGATGCGGTCACGGAGATCATAGCGAAGTGGTGTAAGCCTAGAGCTGGTGCCATGGCTCAGGAGGTTGATGTTACCATTGAGGTCATAGCTGTAGCGCCACTGGAGGCGTTCATTTAGCAGTACACTCTGAAGCTGGCTGTCAGTATCGTATTCATATGAATATCGCGTGATGTTGCCATCCACACCAACCCGGATTTCACAAACAACAGTGCGGCCCATGTTGTCATAGTGCACTGTCATCCAGTAAGCAATCAATTTGAGGATCTCATACTGTATCTCCACTACTTGCCCATAGGCATTGTATATCTTAGTGTGTTTAATGGCTTGTGTAGTAATGACCTGGTTAAGATCGTAGTTTATAACACTGAACTTTCCAAATTGCTCGATGCGACCAGATACATCCACATAACGATAAAGATCAATTGGAAGAGGGGTCTCATTAATCACGGCCTGCATGCTGGTCACACGGAAACTGTTGTAGCTATAGTCAAAGCGTGCGTTCACCAAACCCTCTTCGCTGAATCGGAAGATCTGACGTCCAACCAGGGGGCCTGAAAAAAATGGATTTAATCTAAATGACCATCTGAAATATTGTGTAAAATTTCTGAAAATACCAGATTAAGTCTATATCCATCATACTTAAAAAAATTACATCTTGACTCGGCTGTAGTAAGAAGCTTCTTATATTCGATAAAGCTAAACCCCTCAATTCTTCAGTAACTATTGTAATAAAATGGAATAACAACATTTGAGAAAACCATATTTATATGGTTATCATATGAGAAAACCAATTTAAGCTTGTAATCAAACAAACCTTTGTTGATTTATTCATTGATACAGACTCAAAGCACTTGTGTAAGCCACTCTAGATAAGGCCGTAAATGCTGTAATTGTTTAATGATTGACTTTTAACAAAATGTATATATTCATTTACAGCATTTATAATCAAAATTTGCTCTAAATGTATTAAAGACTGTATTTAAGACACAAGTCAAATGCTGTTTTGGAAATAGGTAATTTCCTGGAACTCTTCCAACTAAAACAAAAATAAAACAGCAAAGTGGAACTTACCACAGCTCTTGTATTTAATAACAGTGCAGCAAGATTAGTTACTGTGTAGTTACAGTGAGGAAAATAAGTATTTGAACACCCTGCTATTTTGCAAGTTCTCCCACGTACAAATCATGGAGGGGTCTGAAATCGTCATTGTAGGTGCATGTCCACTGTGAGAGACATAATCTAAAAAAAAAAAAACCAGAAATCACAATGTATGATTTTTTTAACTATTTATTTGTATGATACAGCTGCAAATAAGTATTTGAACACCTAGAGAAAGTCAATGTTAATATTTGGTACAGTAGCCTTTGTTTGCAATTACAGAGCTCAAACGTTTCCTGTAGTTTTTCACCAGATTTGCACACACTGCAGGAGGGATTTTGGCCCACTCCTCCACACAGATCTTCTCTAGATCAGTCAGGTTTCTGGCCTGTCGCTGAGAAACACAGAGTTTGAGCTCCCTCCAAAGATTCTCTATTGGGTTTAGGTCTGGAGACTGGCTAGGCCACGCCAGAACCTTGATATTCTTCTTACAGAGCCACTCCTTGGTTATCCTGGCTGTGTGCTTCGGGTCATTGTCATGTTAGAAGACCCAGCCTCGACCCATCTTCAGTGCTCTAACTGAGGGAAGGAGGTTGTTCCCCAAAATCTCGCAATACATGGCCCCGGTCATCCTCTCCTTAATACAGTGCAGTCGCCTGTCCCATGTGCAGAAAAACACCCCAAAGCATGATGCTACCACCCCATGCTTCACAGTAGGGATGGTGTTCTTGGATGGTACTCATCATTCTTCTTCCTCCAAACACGTTTAGTGGAATTATGACCCAAAAGTTCTATTTTGGTCATATCTGACCACATGACTTTCTTCCATGACTCCTCTGGATCATCCAAATGGTCATTGGCAAACTTAAGACGTGCCTGGACATGTGCTGGTTTAAGCAGGGAAACCTTCCGTGCCATGCATGATTTCAAACCATGACGTCTTAGTGTATTACCAACAGTAACCTTGGAAACAGTGGTCCCAGCTTTTTTCAGGTCATTGACCAGCTCCTTCCGTGTAGTTCTGGGCTGATTTCTCACCTTCCTTAGGATCATTGAGACCCCACGAGGTGAGGTCTTGCATGGAGCCCCAGTCCAAGGGAGATTGACAGTCATGTTTAGCTTCTTCCATTTTCTAATGATTGCTCAGTGGACATTTTTTCACCAAGCTGCTTGGCAATTTCCCCGTAGCCCTTTCCAGCCTTGTGGAGGTGTACAATTTTGTCTCTAGTGTCTTTGGACAGCTCTTTGGTCTTGGCCATGTTAGTAGTTGGATTCTTACTGATTGTATGGGGTGGACAGGTGTCTTTATGCAGCTAACGACCTCAAACAGGTGCATCTAATTTAGGATAATAAATGTAGTGGAGGTGGACATTTTAAAGGCGGACTAACAGGTCTTTGAAGGTCAGAATTCTAGCTGATAGACAGGTGTTCAAATACTTATTTGCAGCTGTATCATACAAATAAATAGTTAAAAAAACATACATTGTGATTTCTGAATTTTTTTTTTTAGATTATGTCTCTCACAGTGGACATGCACCTACGATGACAATTTCAGACCCCTCCATGATTTCTAAGTGGGAGAACTTGCAAAATAGCAGGGTGTTCAAATACTTATTTTCCTCACTGTAACCTGCATCATGACTTCTTTTTTCTTCTTTCTTTATCTTTTTCTATGCTAGCATTTTATTCTTTGACTTTTTCATTGCTGTTTCTTATTTCATTCAATAACTAGCTTTATCTGTTCTTTCAAAAGGCCAATTTTGTTTCAGTGAAATAAGATCAGTTAAAGAAAAGGTTAAACCCCAGTGGATTGGAAGACAAAATGATAAAACAGCAAGGGTGCTGGGGCATTATTTAACTAAGGGAAAATGATTGTGGGGTTGTTACATAGTACGTAAAAAGATTTGTTTACTTATACTATGAACCACCACTTTAAGATTTAATGTCACTCATGCTCACATTAAATTAATCCAAACCCGCTCTTAATTAAAATAAGTGCTGCAAGACAACAATGATTGACCTTGTATTTCTGCTAAAATTGTTAGAGTTATGGACCCTTAAATTGTAATTACACAGGGGATGTTTACTACAATTAGTTTTAGCACATAAAACTAACAAAGATATTGAGGGTTATAAACAAGGTCCTCTGGATTATAAGATATATATTATTTACACAGATTCCAATAAAAGTAGTAATGGTACAGGAAAGGTCAAGCTTTTTCAAGTGTAGTTAATTAGCATGGTTTATCCACTTAAATGTTGGGCAAGTGAATTTGCTCAGAGGCAGTAAGGATGATTAGAGAATTCTTGCTTTGTACGTGCCATGCAAACGTGATATAATGGGTTTTTTTTTCTTTCTTTCTTTCTTTCTTACTTTCTTTCTTTCTTTCTTTCTTTCTTTCTTTCTTTCTTTCTTTCTTTCTTTCTTTCTTTCTTTCTTTCTTTCATTGAGTGCATTAAAAAAATTGTTGAAATACAAGCATAGAATGGTATATTAATTTGTCAGTTTGTGTGACTAGAATTTCTTCCAAGAAAAAAGAACAAACCTGTTTGCCTGTATCTGATGGTACAGACAAATCCATCATGCATAAGGTGGATGGTTTTAATCATTCCTGAGGTGTCATCATAGGTAAATGTGACCAATGTGGTGTCATAGATGATCTCAGACAGACGAGCCTGCTTTGTGTATTTGTATAGAACACGACGGCCTGAACCCAGGTGGTGAGTCTGGAGCAAACGTCTGTCACGAGTGAAGTCCTGAATGATGTGGGCTCCACCATCTGGAGGACTGTATATGTTTCTGTAGTAGCCCAATGAAAGCATGGACTGCAAGCTGTGACGTACCATGCTGGGCATGGTCACAGCCAGAAGCCGGTCAGTTTGGTCATACTCAAAAATGTATCTGCGTTGGCTATGTAACTGGAGCACAACAGACTATGGACAAATAAAAAAAACAACAACAAAAATAATTTGAAAAGATAAAATAATTAAACAAATAAAGGCATTTATTTGCCATGGTATTCTAAAGGAAGCAAATTTGTTGTTTTTACGTGTCATATATGGTACAACAGGCATTTATTATATGATTGTGCAATCATGCACTCAGTTGACTCATCATCAACTGTTAATTATTATCTTACTACTGGCTATAAAAAAGAAAACTTTACATGGGTTGCATTTTACTTGCAATATTTCCACAAAGGAATAATCTGGACATTGGCAAATGAACAAAGATCATGCTACCTTCTCCATGAATGAGTAGCTCCAGATTTTGCCATTGACCCATACTCTAGACACAACCCTCCCATTTTCATATTCCAGTTTTTCAGACCAGTTTCCACGGTGTATGCTGGTGATGAGGCCTTGTGCTGAATATGTGGCATTCACTTCGTTGTATTTGCTACTAGGTGACCACACAATGGGCCGTCCTAGTTCATCATAAAGAATCCTTAAAGTAAATTTTCGATGGTCGTCATAGATTTTGCCCACACGTGTGGCATGGTCAAAGTCTATGGACAGCAGATTTCTGTTATGAGCCTGATGATAAACACAAACAACAAAAGGGTTAGAGACATCACAGAAACTGTATAGGCTTATGTTATTCTCACAGATTAGGTCAAAGCTTGAAATAATGACACTGTCAATATTGATTCTTCATTCAATATCCATCTTTGTGATTAGACTTAATGCATGCTATAGACCAGCTAGTAAACCATAATACAGAGCCTTTTAGTAAAAAATGCAATATAATTATTACTAACTAAACGTTTGTACCATAAATAAGGAGGGCTCAAATAAAAATATATATTTTTTTTGTTTGTTTCAGTCACTAAACCTTTCCATTCACCACAAGTCAGACTAGATGACATTTGATATTTTCCTTTTCCGTTACATGACAAAAAAAAGATCAATAAGTCAATGAACTTCTTTTTGTCGCTTGAAAATGAACAAGAACCATACATGATATGGGATATTAGTACTGAAAGAGTTGTTTAGTATTTCATCAAGCTAACACATGACTTGGAATAAACTTTACAGAAGAGTTTGTAGAGAAGTCTCTCACTAGGTAATGGTGGGAATCTGTGGTGTAACGGTGATGATTGACAGATAAAACCCACTTTAAAGTTTGTAGGCAACTGATCACACATACCCGCAGCTTGCATTCATAGCTTGTGTTATTGGTCTTTGATTGCTCTCGTCGCTGTCTCCATTCAATCACACTTGGATTGTGTTCACTGGGAAGTGTAATGTTGCACCTGGTCACAGCTGGGTTGATTGTCCCAGCTGACAAATGTGGCTCAGTAACAAGTGTCACATACATGCCACTGGCAAAGGTCACATGAAAAGAGCCATCTGTGCTTACATGGTATGTGTTTTGTGCATGGTCTGCAAAAGAAGTGGTTAATGTGTGAAATGTTGAAATCTATCAGCATTACAGGTTCGTGCAAAAGATGAATATGAATATGAATATGGGTAAGGTGTTGCTTTTGCTTTGCAAAAACAACACATCTGTTTTTCTCTTTATCTGTTTCTACAAAGCAACATAATCTACACTGTCAGTTAAAAGAAAATGTACTGTGCACTTTGCACTGCCAAAATGTATGAAAAAATGTTTGCTATTGTGCTTGATTTTTTGGGAGGGGTCTGTTGATTCACACCTCTGCAAAATGTTCTCACATGCAATACAACGATCATTCAACGAGATATGTATGCAATTTAATAACATAAAACTATCACTGTTTTTTAAACCCAATTAAACTCGCAGATGATTATTCTAGTGTGTTATTCATGTTAAAGCACAATAAAATGAACAATTACTACTATTATTCAGTACAACTTACATATTGCAATTAAAGCCTGAATTGTTTTTTTTTCACTCTTTCAACAGTGGTACCCAGTAAGCACTTATACATATCTACAGCACATGCATTTTAAATCTCCACAATGCCTCAGTGTCAATTACATCATGTGGGATCATTTGCAAAGACAGTAGCACAGTAGTGCTTGTTCAATCAAAAGTTACATTCAGCTATTCTTGTCTATGATGTAAAGAAAACCCATCAACATGGTAAAACAGCAGCACCTCGTAACAATATATTAAATCATCAAACTCTGATATCCTTACAAACTGAAAGTGATTTTTTCAGATTCTGCTCAAGTTCTTTTAAAATATTTTCATTGTGAAATGAACAACTTGGATAAAACCACTGAGAGTGGCATTCAACAGTTCTACATGAATTACTGAGCCAAGTACTAGCAAGCTAATAAATTGTAACATGAAAAGCTAAACTAAATAAAAAAAGGAAATAACTGTTCTAACAGTCCTGACACAGCCTCTTTCTCTTTAAAAAGGCCACTCATGCTGGCTATAGTCTGTGGTAATAGATGGAAAATGGCTTCCAGGGAAAAATGTCCTGACATTAAATTCTAAAAATTAGACTTCGGAATTAATAATAATGATTGAATACTAAACATGTATTCACAATAAGTTATTACATATAATATCAATATTTAAAAGGTAAGCAGTAATAAATAATGAATACACCAATAAATGTCTGCATGCCACTCTCAAACACAGTTTTACAGTATTTTCTTTCTTAATAATTGATTGATTAATAAACAATGAAATGCCAACCTGCAAATGTTAACCTGCAAATACACAATTATTCATTCCGAATATAATATAGTAATGCATAGATGTAGCTTACATGTTTAAAGTTATCTAGTAACTGTTATAAATCAAAATACATTTTGTAATTATAATTAAAATATTTTGACCAAGCTATTTTGGGGTACTGTATGAGAGGATTGAAATAATAACACAAAAGATATAAATATAGATTTGAAGAGACAGTAGAAAAACTATACATGGCAACCCATGGCTCGTCAATAGACATACCTTGACGAAATGTGAAAATGGTGTCAGAAGAGGAAAAGTTAGTGACTGTAATAAAGTTCTCTGAGTTGGAGCTGTCTACTTCTACCCGGACTGACTTTTCCATGTTGTCATGGAAACTGCTGACTTCTGCAGTCGGAAAGGTGACATTGACAATATGTCCTTCACTGTTGTACCTATTCACACAAGAAGGCATTTTCAGCAAAGTCACTGCAGTACAGATCTGATTTATGCAACACAAAAGAGCAAATGAAACCTTTTTTTATTAAGGACTGTGGACACGTATTTGTAGCTAAGACACATTTTTCCAAATATTTGAGCTAAAATCCGGTTGATTACTTTTCAAGATTTCTTTTGGAGTGACTAGCAATTATATATAAAAAAGTGGGTGTTCACAGTGTAACCCGCAGTACGTTTCTGACATGATGGCTAAAAGCAATTTAAGTTGAATACACCACAAGATGGCACTGATAACTCAGTGCCAAAAGACACTCACAACTAAAGCCTTATACTCAGTGGAATAGTCTGAAATAATATTAATTATCTATGAGCTGTAGTCTGATTGAGGAAAGCCACACCAAATGCATGCACTCAACATCTCTTTTAAAGTCTATTTTTCTACATGAGGGCAATCCTAAATGGCAGAGGAGGGTTATTATATGAAAAGCTGAGCCTTACTCATACACTGTGGTCCATCCATTCTCATCAGTCTTTGTTGCTAGGAGACCAGTGTTGCCATGGTAAGTGAGCTGGGCGATGTCATGGCCTTGGGTAGAGACCCTCTTGAGGAGGTGGCTGTTGCTGATGGTGAGCCAGTGCACCTGACCTCTGGGTGCCACTAACCAAAGGGGAATCCCATTGGCATCACGCCGCACATGGATAGCACTGCCATCCCTACTGATCACAGCACTTAGGTGCTGATTAACTGAATAAGTAAAATTGTACAGAAAATCACCAGTGATCAGATGTTTGGTGTGGAGGTGTGTGCCATTGTGGCTGAATAAGTAGAGCTCTTGGTCCACCACTGAGGCAATCGCATACATTTCAGCTTCATTTAACTGTGGCTGATTAGTGCTCATAGAGCGGATCCGGATATTTCCCAGGTCAGCAATGTAGAGTGTCCCATTGGGTGCAACTGCTAACGAGGAGGGTGCTTCTAAGCGGGCATCACGGGCATAGCTGCCATCACCTGTGGCCAGTCAGAAAGCAAGATTTAAAATAAGAGTTCTGGATATTCATGTTAATTTCCCTGAAGCATACCTGTCAACTTGTCTATTATTAATTTATGAGTTAAAAACTGATATCAAAAGAAATGTTCATTTATTTCAATTTCAGCAGCTGAGTGCTGCTCAGAGAGTGCTGATTCTGATTCTATGATATGTGACATGATGAGAAATATCATGCTTCAACTACGGTGAAATGAAAGAAAGGATTTGTTCTTTTAACCAGTAGGAAGGAACAATAAATTCTGTTCCTTCCTACTGGTAAAAAGAACAAAACCTTTCTTTTATTTTTCCTCCTCTCATTCATAAAAAAATAGAAAGCATTATGTAGATGGAATTTACTGACATCCACACAAGGTGAATAATAAATCCAATGCTTTGACATTAAAGGGCACTTCGGATTATATGGTACTTGTTCTCTGTAATGTTTATTTTTAATTTTAAACCTTTTGTACATGAAGAGAAAAACAAAAGTGAGTTCACCCCTCACATTTAGCAAAACAGATTTACTATTCTCTCAAAATAGCTCAACATACACCCACTATTGTCTAAGTATCTGGCAACAGTTGTAACTACACTCTAAGTGAACATGTCAAAACTGTGTCCAAAGTGTCAATATTTCGTGTGAGCACCATTCTTATCTAGCACTGCCTTAATACTCCTGGGCATGGAATTCACCAGAGCTGCACAGGTTGTTGCTGGGATCCTCTTCTACTCCTCCATAAATATATCATGGAGCTGCTGGAGCGCTTCCACACCTTCTATGTGAAGATGCCTCACAGGTGCTCAATAGGGTTCAGGTTCGGAGACATACTTGGCTACTCTATCACCTTCACCTTCAGTTTCCTCAGCAGGGCAGTTGTCATCTTTGCAGTGTGTTTTGGGCAGTTATTATGTTGGAAAATTGCCATTTGGCATAGTTTCTAAAGGAAGGGGATCATGTTCTGCTTCAGAATGTCACAGTATGTTGGAGTCCATGTTTGGACACATGTTGGAATCTATGCTTCCCAGTACTAGCAGCACTTGTGCAACCTCAGACCATGGTGCAACCACCACCATGCTTAACTATAGGCAAGACACAGTTTTTCTTACCAGACTGGTATCACTTCTCTCCTTTTTTTCTAAATCTCTGGAATGCACTGTTTTCGAAACTACATGCTGCTTGATCAGCCAAGCTGTTATTTGCACTTATTCTCCTAGACCTTTTTGCAGCATTCAACACAGTCAAACAAAAGACTGTCCGGTCTACCCTCGGGAGCTTTGGTATCTGCAAAGCTGCTTGGGAATGGTTTGCTTCCTACATGGAAGGTTACTCATACCAGGTAACATGAAGGGGGGGTCCACATCTGCCCCATGCAGACTTTCCACTGGTGTCCCACAAGGCTTGGTACTTAGCCCCCTCTTTTTCATGTCCTCACATGGGTTTTCTTACCACTGCTATGTTGATGACACTCAACTCATCTTTTTTCCTCCCTCACATACCACAGCTTCCATTGAATCTTGGCATGCTTGGCAGACATATCTTCCTGGATGAATGCTAAACTAAAACTCAACCCCAGCAAAACCAAACTGCTGGTAATCAGGTGATTTATCACCAGGTCAGGATCTCAGAATAACTCTTCATAACTCTTTGCTCTACCCTTCAGACAATGTTCACAACCTTTGGGTAACTTTGGAGAATTAACTGTCCTTCTCCTCACATGTTGCTAATGTGGCTCATTCTTGTCAATTCCTTTTCTCCATGTCCCATGTGCTTGTTCAGTCTCCTGTCATTTCGAGATTGGACTACTGCAACTCTCTGCTGGCAGGTCTGCTTCTGAATGCTATTCATCCATTGCAAATGATACAAAACGCAGCTGCGTGACTTGTGTTCAACCTGTCCAAGCTCTCCCACACCACCCACCTGCTGCACTCCCTCCACTGGCTTCCGGTAGCTGCACATACCAGATTTAAAACACTGATGCTTGCCTACAAAGCCAAAAATGGACCAACACCCTTTTACTTCAGAGACCTCATCACTCCTCGTACTGCACCACGCTGCCTGAGATCTCTAGCACTGCTCGACTCGACCTCTCTAAGGGTAAAAGGTAAGTATACTTTAAGGCTCTTCTCTGTTTGGGCAGTGAGGTGGTGGAACAAACTTACCCTAGAGGTCTGAACAGTGGAGTCCCATCTTTAAGCAACGGGTGAAGATCTACCTCTTCCTGAAACACTTAAACTAACACTTTCCAAGTTTGCTTGGTTAAAAAAAACTCTCAACAGAGTTGCAGGCAGATTTATCTTAAGTTTGTAATCTAGCATGCCAGTGTAGATTTATTCATTGATAAGGAATCAAAGCACTGCTAAATGGCACAACTGCAAATGTAAATGTATATGTCAATGCATGGCCACACATGCTGGACACCATCTGGGCCAAACAAGTTTATCTTAGTCTCATCAAACATAGTTCCAGTAATTCATGCACTTGGACAGGTTGTCTTTAGCAAACTGTTTGCAGGCTTTCTTGTGAGCCGGCTTCTGGGATGACAGCCATGCAAACTTTTTAAAAGCCAGCTTCTGCACCTGACACACAGCCAGAGGACTCAAGTTTTTTGATTGGGGCCTGTTCTCAGTTGAACCAGTCTTGGAAAACCTCTGTGGCCACTGCACTGTAACTTAGTTTCAAGGTGTTGCCGATTTTCTTATAGCCTAGTCCATCTTTGTGGAGAGCAAAAATTCTCAAATACTCATCAGGTGCCATGTTGAACATCCAGTGGTCATATGAGAGAATTGTACTCAAAGCATCAAATTTTAACTGCTCTAATTCAAGATTTTAACATGATAAATAGGACATGCGACTTTGCATGGTTACACGACGTACAGCTGTTATAATGTGTGCTCACTTTTGTTGCCAGCTATTTTGACAATAATGGCTGTATGTTGAGTTATTTTCAGAGGACAGTAAATCTATACTTCTATACAAGCTGCACATTGACTACTGTAAAGTACATCCATCCCTTGAGAAGATATACTAAAATGTTTGGGGGTGTACTCATATATAGTTGTAGTTGCATGTTTGGAAGCTTCAACTGCATGCAGATAAATGGTAATTACTGGGCCATAATAAAGTCCATGTTAACTACCTGCAAAATCCGTCAAAATACTGGGAGCTTTGTCTACATATAAAATGATATAAATTTAAATGTGTCAGTAACTTAGACACAATATTAAACCTGACTATTTTTGTACAAGACAATTAACCCCAGGCTCATGGTTTATATAACTGGCCTGCATTACACTGCAAATTAATTTCTTCAAATAAATTAGCATATTCTTGGCTTCCCCTCAACTCACCAGAGAAGCAGTCGCAGTTGGGATCAATTTTGCAGTCACAATCAGCTGGAGCTCCAGCCACCACAGAAATCTCACCATTGGTGGTGACCTGCTGGATGCGGTTGATCTTTCGTTCATCTGTCTCAGCAATGTACAGCAGCCCCTGGTGTGACACAGCGATAGCTTTAGCTGCTTCCAGAGTGGAATGCACAGCCAATTTGATGAGCAGTGAGTGATCATCCCCTGGGACTTGGCAGTGGATTGGCCGGCCAGCTACAATGCGCACCTCCAGGCTCTCTGACACCTGCAACACGATGTTGTTGTCCAAGATGTAGAGGGAATTGTCCATGGGATTAATAGCCAAGTCTGTTGGCCATTCCAGACGCACCTATTTTTTACAAAATGTGACCAGATATGTGAAACATTATTGCTGTTTGACAGCATTGAACTGTATATCTTATTTTTAACATTTGCAGCTCCATAATTAACAGTATACAAGTTACTAACAACAGACATCCATAATCATTATACATTCACAAATAAATTAATATTTATACATATATATTTATACAGTTCCTATGTACAAGATAGTCTGTAATGGAGGGATGTAAAGAATGGACTAGAACAAAGCCAGGATAAATAATACTAACACACAATCTTCTTTGTGTCTTTACGTCATTGTAGTAATAAATATACTAGAAAATCCATTGGAACATTGTGGAAATTTGCTTATTATTGGTTCTCTTTTTGTTCAAGTATTGGCAAGAATTTGATCAAATTAATTAGTAACACATACCAGATTTTATATATATATATATATATATATATATATATATATATATATATATATATATATATATATATATATATATATATATGCATTCAGATGTATAGCTCATTCTTGACAGTAAGCAATGCTGAATTCCTCAAAAATATCACACTTAGATGCCTTCCTGGAACTTGGAAACTCCTGGAAGTCATTTTGCTTCTAGAAGCATTGAGGGCACGAATAAATCAGCACTACATTCTATTGCCAAATAAACAGCCAATTCCAACATTATTTATTGGATATCTCTCTATAGTTCCACATAATGTACATTGATCAGTCATAACATTAAAAGAACAGATAGGTGAGCTAAATAACACTGATTATCACATTAGTGACACCTGTCAAAGGATGTCTGGATATATTAATTAGCAAGTGAACTGTTAGTTTTCAGTGTTGTTTTAGATGCAGAATAAAATAGGCAAGTTTAAGGATCTAAGCAACTTTGACAATTTGCAGTGACTAAATGACTGGGTCAGATCATCTTTAAAACTAGAGGTATTGTAAGGCGCTTCCAATATGCAGTAGTTAGTACCTACAATCTGTGGTCCAACAATTGCAATCAAATTGAGCAATCCAGTCATCTGTGGGATGTGCTGAACAAATTACTTTTACGGCCTTGCCTTGCAACTTGCATAATTTAAAAGTCTAACATTTTGCTGCCAGTTAGAATTGCACACTTACAGAGGTCTTATGGAGTCCATGCTTTTATTGTGTCAAAGATTTTGTGGTACCACAAGGGAGATCTACACAATGTCAGACAGATGGTTTGAATTTTATGGATGATCTCTATAACTGCAGTTGATGTTATTAACTATGGTTTGTGCTAATCAGTGTATGCATGTTGTAGGTGGGTCAGTACAGCTTAGAACAAATGTTAACCACAGATCAATTTAAAGCCAGGCTGACTCCCCTGGCTGATCTGCATGGATGGCCAACTCTCTGCTGAGGCCACAGGCTGCATGCTGTGTATGGATAGATGTGAGGCTCTGTGGTATATGGTTATGTCTGTGCATGTGTCATTTTAGAGCCCAGGCTAATGTGTCCTGCTCTGGCAGATCTCCCAGCAGGGCAAACCCTCTTCTCTCTAACCCATCCCCACAAGTGTTTGCCCTTGCATCAGTTAATAAATAATTCATTAGTGTCTTGACAGGACATAATGCTCTGCACATATCCCTGCCATCATGTTCCCTGCTTCTCCTCACCCATCCAGACAGGCCAGCCTTTTATAGAAGAGTGTTATGTTGCGTTGCATCCACACCAAGTTAAGAAGCTGATTGAGGGACGAAAGAAACTCTAAAGCCTTAAGCTTTTATTAATATTTTAGTACAGACAGAAACAAGAATTTTCAATTGAAGTGTATTTCTCACAATAAAGTTGTATTTTTTATGCTCTGGATGATCAAATAAAAAAAGGTGCTTTTATTTAAAGCTAGGCTAATCCAAATAATTAAATGTCACTCAAAGATAAACAAGGGCAGGGAATTTAGTCCTTCAATACAGTTGCCTTAAAAACTAAACACTTCTTAAGGCTTTTCCCATTATGGGTCGCCACAGCAGATCATCTGTCTCCATACCCCCCTGCCCTCTACATCTGCCTTTTTCAAACCAACTACCTGCATGTCTTCCCTCACCACATCCATAAACCTTCTCATTAACCTTCCTTTTTTCCTCCTCATTGGTGGCTCCTTCCTCAGCATTCTCCCACTGATATAACCCATGCGCCTCCTCTGCACATGTCCAAACCATCTCAATCCCGCCTCCATCACCTTGACTTCAAAACGTCCTACATGTGCTGTTCCTCTGATAAACTCATTTCTAATCCTGTCGATCCTCGTCACTCCCAAACGAAAACTTCAGCTCTGCTACCTCCAGCTCCACCTCTTGTCTTTTACTCAATGCCACTGTCTCTAAACCATACACGATTGCAGGTCTCACCATAGTCCTATAACTTTCCATTTCACTCTTGCAGATACCCTTCTAACACAAATCACTCCTGACACTCTTCTCCACCCACTCCACCCTGCCTGCACACTTTTCTATACTTCTCTAACACACTCTCCATTACTTTGCACTTTTGACCCCAGTCACCTAAATTCTTCCACCTTCTCCACCTCTTCTCCCTGCAACCACAAGACTCCACTGCCCTCCCTCTCTTTCACACACATGTACTCTGTCTTACTCCCTCTGAGTTTCATTCCCCTTCTCTCCAGCGCGTAACTCCAGCTACCCAGGCTCTTCTCAACCTGCCCCCTACTCTCACCACAAATCACAATATAGACTTCTGTCTGACCTCGTCTGTCAACCTGTCCATCACCACTGCAAACAGGAAAGGGCTGAGAGCCGATCCTTGATGCAGTCCAACCTCCACCTTGAACCAGTCTGTCGTAATTCACTGCTGTCACACTGTCCTCATTCATGTCCTGCACCACCCTCACATACTTCTCTGACACACCTGACTTCCTTATAACTCATATGTCGCAAGACAAATGTAACATATTTCAAACAAAAGCAGCCTTTACTTCCTCGCTTGCTTTGTTCTTCCACCTTTTCCTTTACCTTACATTTGAACAAAGGGAGAAAGAATGTAAAATATGAGACAGATATTGCCAGCCTAATGCCAGAGGGGGGATATGACCTTTTGACTTGCCATTTTGCTGCCACTGGCACTTTATAAAGCCTGGCAAACAGGAAAACAATAGAGACAAGAGTCTGTAAGATAAATGAGAGCTGCTAAGGGCATTCCTATCTGGCTCGCTTGGCCCTGTAAGCCAAAGGCTTTAATTTGTTTAAGATTGGCCTGTACATCTGGCCCCTAGGCACCTAGCAGACTTTTTACATCCTTGGACGCAAAACATTCTTCCTCTGCATTTTCTAATGTGCAACCTAAGTGCACAGTTTTTACTTCATTATTTATTATTAAAACCAATACCCAAAATATTTCTTAGTTGATACTCGTTGTTTAAGGATACATTAATTTAAGCAAGATTTTAAGCTTTAGAAAAGTTTAAAGACACTAATAGTAATTTTTTAATTATTTAAAAAATACCATCAATGGTATTTCCAAGTTCTAAAACAACATATGCTCCCATCCAGACGTCGTCTCTTTCAGAGAAGACCTTGCATTTTACAGCATGACAATGCCAGACCACATACTGCATCAATTACAACATCATGGCTGCATAGAAGAAGGATCCAGGTACTAAAATGGCCAGCCTGCAGTCCAGATCTTTCACCCATAGAAAACATTTGCCGCATCATAAAGAGGAAGATGTGACAAAGAAGACCTAAGACAGTTAAGCAACTAGAAGCCTGTATTAGACAAGAATGGGACAACATTCCTATTGCTAAACTTGAGCAACTTGTCTCCTCAGTCCACAGACATTTGCAGACTGTTATAAAAAGAAGAGGGGATGTCACACAGTGGTAAACA
Organism: Silurus meridionalis; assembly: GCF_014805685.1. Lineage (NCBI taxonomy): Eukaryota > Metazoa > Chordata > Actinopteri > Siluriformes > Siluridae > Silurus > Silurus meridionalis. The sequence goes on from NC_060888.1 coordinate 10,692,908, forward strand.
TGGCCTTGTCCCAACTTTTTTGAGATGTGTTGATGCAATGAAATTTAAAATCAACTTATTTTTCCCTTAAAATGATACATTTTCTCAGTTTAAACATTTGATATGTCATCTATGTTGTATTCTAAATAAAATATTAAATTGTTAAACTTCCACATCATTTCATTCTGTTTTTATTCACAATTTGTACAGTGTCCCAACTTTTTGGGAATCGGGTTTGTATAAGTCTTGCTTTCTAGCTCTTAATTTTTATATCTTTTACTTCTTCCTAATGTTGTTTTAATTAAAATTTAAAATTAAAATGTTACCTCTGTACAGCAACAAATCTTACAATAAAGCAATTAAGATATGATTTAAGTGTAGACTTTAAGGATTTAACAATTAAGACTCAAAATTTCATGCTCAAATTAACCAGACAAATATAATTATAGATACAGTAATCTGAAAATTTAAAGAACAAGTAAAACACCTCAGGTTTTAAAATAAGGTAAATAAAACCTCAGATTAACAACACATGACATATTACACTGTCATCATTTAAAAAACCTGTTTTTGTCTACATGTTTTAGCAGTTTGCTGGTCTGGAGCATTCATGCCAAGGAGGCATGCAATTATGCAGCAGCAATTATGTTTTAGAAGCAATTGTTGCTGCCCATCAATCTTGGAAGGGTTATAAGGCCATTAAGAAAAATATTTTAAAGTCCATCATTCTACAGTGAGGAACATTATTTAAGTGGAAAACATTCAAGACAGTTGAAAATCTTCCTAGGAGTGGATGTCTCAGTAAATTCATCCCAGACTTAATAAGTGAAAATCATTCTCAAGTGGATTGAGGTCAGGTATATAGCTTCAGTTAATATAGGAATAGAGTTGGATTATACCAGTCATAGATATTTGACTTGGCCAATTTAGACCATTTCATTTTTTACCCAAAGAAGCGCTTAGGTTCATTTGAATTAATCTGAGTAGAAATGTAACCTGTTTTTTTTTCTCAGCAGTCACATCAGGGCTGGAGTGGATTCCATTTCTTGCCCAGCTGTTTAATGCCTGTGTAAACACCAGCTTTTTTTAATGGTATAAATTATTATAAGTAAGTAAGTTTGAACAAAACAATATAAAGACAATTAACAAATAAACTATTATTTGCTGCTACAAAAATATCCAATAAACACTATAAAAACAAAATGAACAAATATAATGTATTTTAGTAAGAAATATACTTTTTGCACTCTTGATTTTGTTGTATTCACTTATATGCATTTAATAAATACAATTCTGAAAATAATTATACAAAACATCCAATTTAAGCATTATTAAAACTAAAGCAGAACTATATAGTAAATAAAGTTAACAACTAAATGACAAATCAATATATATTTTAAAGAAAGAAAGAAAGAAAGAAAGAAAGAAAGAAAGAAAGAAAGAAAGAAAGAAAGAAAGAAAGAAAGAAAAAGAGAAAGAATCCTCCCAAGCAGTGCAAACTTTTGCTCAATTTAGCATTGTTTACAAACATTAGGATTTTCTTTTTATTGACCATTAACAAAAGGACATAAATGCTTCCAAAAGTTGACTTTTTTAAACTTTAATTAACTAACTTTATTGCTGAGAAGTTCGATCTTGAACTAATTTTGACATTTGTTTGCATATTCTCCAACAATTCTTTTTCACCTCATGTCTCTTTTATCTGTCTATATTCTACTTTATTAAACTTACCATGATTGGCTTACTTTTACTAATGTCACTAATGTGACAAGCTATAACAAAGCAATTACTCATTACCTCATTCCCTGGCATGTGATGACAGCTTGTTTATGGTATCATGCTAATGTCCTGGGTACAGGTGCTTTTGTCTGTGTGTGATTGAAAAAGCATTGGTGCTTTGACAGTCTGTTCTTCTCTGCATGTATGTGGGGTACAGTAAGAATAAGGGTAAGTGATATATCAGCCCACCCAATTTATAATTAACCCACAGGGAATTTTCCCAATTAGCCACTCCAATTATGTGCCACATGATCAATAAACCTCAGTGACTCAGGTCCCCTGGCAGTTCCATTGGCATTGCCAATGCCATAACACTCTTCCACATTAAAGTACAGGTAGTCCTCTACTTATGATGGAGATACGTTACGAGGACCCAATCATATGTCAAAAGTATCATGTCGAAGATGGTACTATGACTGTGACAGCCTTTCCTGATTCATGCTGATTTATAATTTTTATTTTCCTCTCTAAACTGATGGCTTTTTTTCTTATTTTTTTCACTACCAGCAGGAGACATTCTTGGGCTCTTGGAAGACATGCTGTAATCACTTAAATTGCTGTTTGAAACAGTATAAAACAGAAAAATTCACACTGTGACAACTTCACTCTGTCGACCACTAGCGAGAGTGGGGCATCTCACAGGACAAGAGATACACTCATCCCAGCTGTGCATCCAACGTATCATACATCATACACTGCTGCCTGTGCCTTTTGCGTGAAAGTTTTTATATTTTACAGTTTTGTCGTATGTATCTCAGGGACCATCTGTATAGCCTTCCCTGTATTATATTGTTACAAAAAATGTTATCCTTTATAAAAAATGTATTTAATAAAAAAAAATTATAAAACATTAGTTTTTGTCAATCATGTCAGACCTCAGACATTTTTATGCTATGTTTCAACATGACACTATTTTACTTGTTTAAAAACAATGATAAATATATGTAACAAGCA